>NC_140497.1:60315532-60503032 GCF_964271855.1 Acomys minous
TGAGCTACATACCCAGCTTAAATAAGCTTTATAGGGTAAACAAAGCAAAACAAAACAAACAAAACAAAACAAAACAAAACAAAAAACAAGACCAAGGAGAACAGTAAAAGAAGCCAAGCAGAATATAGTTAATAGTCAAATAATCAAGTCATGAGGACATTTTGTGTGAAAAATGATTATAGCAATAATAACAATACAGTATGAGGCTACACACTCTTTCACTCACACACAACAGCTGTGTTACTCAGAGCTGCCCACAGGGCTGCCGCTGACAGCCTTGGACCAACCATCACCGAGGTCACTGACTGTACACAGAAGTAGTGTTCTCCTAGTTTCACTTCAGCAAACCTCAGTCCCCCAGACTGTCCTGTTAGCTTAGTAATAAGTATCTTAGTCAGGTAACAGGAGTCATATTTATTGGTATTTTATTTAAACTATTATAAACTCGCTACCTCAAAGGTTCTATAATATAGAGCTTTCATATTATGGATTTGAACTTACTAGAATTTAGAGATTATTAGTTTAAAAAATAACGATGCTGACAGAAATGACTTTAGGGATGATGTTTACTGAACTGGGGAAAATATCCTCCATGCATCTGACTCTCCATGAAAACCAAAACGTGAACGAGGTTCTCTGTGCTCAGACAGAGTAACTGACCTGCAGCCCTTGGCCATGGACCATCTGAAGTTGTTCTTGAATTTTCCTTAGTTCCTCTTGCTGCCGATGAATATTTGCCTCGATCATCCGTGTCCGCTGCTCCAGTTGGTCTTTTAGATGCTGCATGGCTCCTAACTGAGCTGAAAACTGAAACTGAAGCAGCACATGTAAAGAAAGTATAGCATATTTTAGAATTCCCTGGCTCCTAATAGCTGTGCAATGTGAAAAGTAAGCAGTGCCATGAGTCAAGAACGCTAGCTCCCAAGCTCCCGTCTGTACTTTGCTTTGTGGAGCTGGACCTCAGCATCAGTCTCTTCCCTATAGACCCACAGGAGCCCGGGGCAAATGCCACTGGAGGAAGCTGCAAAGGGAGGCGCTTGTCTTCTGGGTGCTGGTGTTGGTCCTTCTCTTCTGTCAGGTGCCAGCGGGTAGCTTCCCCTGAGTTTCATCCAGAAAGCTTCAGTATGTCAGCAGACGCGTCCTGCCTTCCGGCCCCTCAGTCAGCCTCTCGACCCAATGACTAAGTCCATACATATAAGCCCCCTGTGGTGCAGGGTGAAGGGTTTAGGGGCTGCGTCAGTGTGTCCCTCCTGCTGCTCTCCCCTGACTCATTAGTGGTGGCTCTCGTGTCTCCTCCCCCTCCCTCTTCCTCTTTTTCTTCTTCTTCTTCTTCTTCTTCTTCTTCTTCTTCTTCTTCTTCTTCTTCTTCTTCTTCTTCTTCTTCCTCCTCCTCCTCCTCCTCCTCCTCCTCCTCCTCCTCCTCCTCTTCCTCCTCCTCCTCTTTTTTTAAAGTTACAATTTACTACCTGGAAAGAGGCACATGCCATAGAATGTGTGTGCCAGTTGTCCAACTGACAACTTGGAAGAGTCAGTTTTCTCTTTAGCAGGGGCCTTTCCTTCCCCACGTCTCCATCCGGCTTGCCCTCCTATTCTTTTATTTTTTTTAGAGATTCTTCTTTTACTTACTAGCTAACACATTCTTACATTACTCCTGCTTGAATTCCAGTATGCTTTTGATTTATCTTGAATGATGACAAGAACACGTTACAGTTAGACGATGTGAGTGCTTCCAAGTGTGGCGGTACACACCTTTAAATCTTAACATTGGGGAGGCAGAGGCAGGTAAGTCCCTATGAGGTTGAAACCAAAAAGTTCCAGGCCAGCCAGAGCTATGCCGTGATTCCTCACCCTCAAAAAATAAATAAATAAAGCAAAGCAGGAAGGAAGGAACAAAGGGAGGGAGGGAGGGAGGGAGGGAAAAGAAGAGGGAAAGGACAACCTGAGCTCATACAACTTAGTACAACAAGCTCTTCAGTTGCTCACTTCACGTCTACATTTTACCATATGAGAATGTACCCCGCACCTGGATGAATCCATAGCAAATTCTGTCATCTCTAGAGTCCCCTCTGTGTGTACATCAGCAGAATTATCCAAAGTTAGGCAGGAGGATCACAAGTTCAAGACCTACCTGGGATACAGAGTGAGTTCGAGGTTAGCCTGGGCAACACTGTAAGGCCCTGTCTTAAAATAAAAAGTGAAAAGAAAGGGCTGGAGGCTCAGATACAGAGAGCATCTGTCTAGAATGGTCAGGCTCCCAAGTTCGGTTCCCAGTGCTCTCCTTCCTCCCACATTTCAGTCACACATCTTCGTGACAAATAACCAATATTTCATTCTGATGTTATTGAAAAAAAATATATAATATTTTTCAACTGACCAGTTTAAACCATAGCGTTTTAAAGGCTAAGGAATTCTAAGAAATTATGAATGAGTGCACACATCAATGAAAATGGTCACTCTACACTCAAGGTTTTCAACCTTCTGGTTTCTATGTGCAATTAATAAGCAATTAATTAGACACACCGGATGACTCACTACTCATTTAATTATTTCCATGAATATTGTATACTACATAATACCAGAGCATTTCCCTTTATGGGAAATCTATCTTCAAAGTTTCCTGCAGTGAACTGCAGCTAAAAGTAAGAAATATCCACCTTACCCTTTCATATTCTATCTCCAAAAAATATGAGTTTGTGCTAAAGACACTGAAGACTACTTTTCTTTATTTTCTTGAAAGGATATATATATATATATATAGATCCTTGGCTGGACTAGAACTCTCTTTCATAACACCAGGTTGGTTTCAAACTTTTGGTAATCCTCCTGCCTCTGCCTCCCAGGTACTGCACCATCATGCCTGACTTCTGCATGAAACACTGACTTTTGAAGATGGCAATGACAAACTGATACTATGTATTAAATTCTGCTGGGCTTGAGAGACATTACAAATTTAGTACTTCAACTTCTTTTTTAACATGCTTTTTAAACATGTTATATAGTCATACATATTTTTATTGTAACTAAGTTACTTTTTTTTTCCTACAGGTAAATGTCATGTTGTCACACTGAAAGCATTTTTACTAAATACAAACCAAAAGATAGAAGCAAGCACAGAATACAAGATAACAGGAAGGAAAGACAAAACACTTAGTTTTACTTAGTGAATGAAAACACGAGACCAAATGCTCAGTAGTATTTTTGACATAGTATATATTACTTATATATTTCATGAAAACACCTCTATAAAGATGTTAACAATGATTAACTGATAACTCGAAATTAAAGAACAAACAAAATTAAAAGTATATCTTTCAATTCTTCAAAATAAATAAGATCTGAAGATTCAATTTAATATTTAATAATATAGTACTGTTGGGCTGGAGAGATGGCTCAGTGGTTAAGAGCGCTGCCTGCTCTTCCAGAGGTCCTGAGTTCAATTCCCAGCAACCACATGGTGGCTCACAACCATCTATAATGTGACCTGATGCCCTCTTCTGCAGATAAAGCACTCATATACACTAAATAAATAAATTTTTAAAATTAAAATTAAAAAAATAATATAGTACTGTTATAGAGCTCATAACAGGATTTAGTGCCAAATAAAATAGTCAGAAGATTTCCCATTGTGTTTATTACTATTCAGTAGAGTTCTCAATGTTTCTGAATTGTTGGATGAGCTATAAATCAGAAGAAGCTACTCAGTAGTACACTGGGGATTCCTTTTCTCTTGCTAATTGCAGCACTCATGCCTCCTCTGCACTCAGGCCATCTCACATTTCTAATGATCTTTTCTTTACTTTTGTTGTTTGTTGTTTTTCTTTTCTTTCTTCTGAGGCACTGTACTCATGTAGTTCAGGCTGGCTGTAAATTCACTATGTAGCTAAGGATAAACTTGAACTCCTTTTTTTCCTACTTCCATCCCCCACATTAGGATGCAGGCATGTACCACCACACTTGGCTTCTTTCACTTATTTAAGCTGCATTAAGGAACCGAGTCATATGTGTAAACTAAATAAACATGGCATTTAGTTTTATGTTATTCCTTCTAGATCAAGCAGCTTGTTAATACAGACATCACAAATGCTGTCAGCATCTCTGATACATATAACTCAATACATACACAGAACTCAATAAATATCTCATATGCAAATAAATGAATTAATATGTAAATATAATCACTTAAGTCTTCCAATATCCATAGGAAGAACAAAATGAACTAAGCATATTTCATGTTTAAGATTATCAAACTTGTAGACTGTTGTTATATGTAAGATGCTAAGCACAGTGAGCACTAAGATTCTCTGCTGTATAATACCATCATGAATCTTCTAAGATGCATGTGCCCGTGATGCTGTCTAGTGAAAGTCCAGTGATACCCCAAAACACTGTAAATAACAAAAATGTCCCTACATATTGTAAATACTTTTAATTAATATTCACTACATTTATAACTATATATATTTATATATACATACGTACAAAACTGCTTTAGCTTAAATGCAATTATCATTTGTAAATGCTCAACCAAAACAAACAAAAATACCTGTGACATGCCTTGTGGAATTGTTAAATTTGTAGCTTGAGACATCACTGGCTGTGTTAATGATGGACCAACAGACTGGGAATTTATGGACTAGAAGCAAAACAGAAAATGAAAATGAAGTGATGCCCATATTCACCTGAGTTCTTCCACCACAACCAATACAATGTGCACATCACTCAATGACAACCTTGTCCTTTGTTGAGTATGAAGTATACTGCCCTTTCTACTCTTTTATCTTTTCTGTGGCGCACAGCACAGGCCCTTGGATGTGCACTCCATTGAAAGATGAGTGGACTGAACTGAAGGCACTGGAACTATATTAATACTGTATTAGAACTTTTTCACAATTAAAAACAAAAATCTAGCGGTTTACCTGAAATATGGGAAAGATTTTGAGTGTTCTTTATCAGCAAAAATTCTGATCCTTAAAGAAAGTGTATTTAGACATCTGTGACCACCTCAGTGAACTCCTGAAGGGCTATGACGTTAAGTCAAGAGCTCACCTGACTGCTGAAGGATGACCTCCGCTGTGCCATCTTTTCATGAGCTGGCAACTGCTGTCTGGGAGGAGTGCTAGTATCAGTAGGGATCTTTGTCGGAGTTGCTGAAGGTAGTTAACAGAGAACTGAATTAGTACCTACGTCAGTTTTGAATGGTAATCTCAAAATATACTCAACGAATAGAAACAGCTGCTAGTTTTCTGTTATTAAATAAAAGTGAAAACCATGCATGTAAGATTAATTTTAATTCCTTCCTTTTTAAGAACAAAGAAAACATGCAAAATAGAAAAACTTTAACAATAGTTCCTCCCATCACGCTCAACACCCTGAAAAAACAGGCTTCAGTCTCCCTGCAGATATTAATATACTCGCACACTGAGCTTTTCCATCAAATAACACAGTATTCACTGAGCGTGTAGGCACATCCTTCTGTGAAACTCAAATCCACTCCACATTACTTCCAATACTTAGCATAACGCATACTTGAGAACACCGCTGTAATATTACTTAGAAAATAACGCCAAGGAAAGAAGCCTGCGCATACTCATTGCAGGCACAATGGAGGAAGCGTTCTCTACCATGTGCTGTAGATGCAGAGCACTCACTGTAATTTAAAATCAGTTATGCAAGTCTTCATAAAGTGAAGACTAGGGCTGGACTCTAGCCACTAAAGTAACGGCTCAGTGGCTGATAGCATTTGTTATTGCAGAAGACCAGGGCTCTGCTCCCACCACCCATGTGTGGCCGACAACCACCCGTAACTCCAGATCCAGGGATCTGATAACCTCATCTGACTTGCACGGAGACCAGGCATAACAGTGACACATGCAGACTCAGCACTCATACAGCCTTAATTATCTGCCTTTATAACAAAATACAATAGTTTTTCTCTTGTTATAACCTGAAAGTTAAGTGGAACATCACCACCTACATACTATCACTTGATGGCCTTAACTCTTTTCTAAAGACAAATAATTTGCTTCTTACTGAAAGCCTCTACTTCAAAACTAAAAACACTAGAATTGGAAGACACACTTGACAAAAGTCCTGATGTCAGCAACACAACTAATTTAGAAGAATTGTTGGAAGCGCGCTTGTTTTCAGGTGAAAGCACCTACAGGAAGGGTCTGAGACTGCTGTGTGAGATGACTTTCTTGAGCTTCTAGAGGAGGCAGAAGGAGTTGGGCTGTGCTCAAACCTTTCCAGTGCTTCCTTGAGACTGACTGTATTTATACGATTGTCAGATCCAGAATCTTGGCTCTAAGGAGACAAGAGAAAAATAAATGTTTTCTTATTGCTCAAAGCAGAGGTCCTGAGACAGTTTTATCAGGGGCTGGAGAGACAGCACTTGCCATGTAAGCATGGGGACCTGAACTTGAGTACCCAGAGCCCACCTAAAGCTGGGCACAGCTGAACACCTCAGTGATGCCACCACTCTTATGGTAAGATGGAGACAGGGACGGGTGAGAGTCCCAAAGTACAAGGGACAACTAGACTGGTGCGCACAGCAAAAAACAGGAGACTGCCTAACATAAGGCACTGTGAGGAATGACATTCTGTTCTCACACACACAAAATGAAAATTTAAAAAAAAATCAAATCATATGTAGTTTTTGTTTAAAATAAGTTTAAAAGTGTATATATGTGTGTGTGTGTGTGTGTGTGTGTGTGTGTGTGTGTGTGTGTGTGCGCGCGCGCACACGCGTGCTAAGTAAGAAAAAAATCTCATTTTAATACTGCTAAAGTTTGGCTTCATTCTCTATTTAGAAAAATAGCAGGACTCAGATTAGACAGCTGTATTATGCTAAAAAATTAACTCAAAATGGGCCGAAAATATAATGATACTATGACCTAAAACTGTAAGATCCTTTAAGAAAACATAAATAGATTTACCAGTAAATTGGAACTCACAAAATTAAAAAACATATCTGCATCAAGAAACACCACCAACAGAATAAAAATAATTCATAAGAGAGGAGGTATTTATACACAATTATCTGATCAGTACTTAATATCTAGAATATAGAACTCCTTAGAATTCAGCAATGACAACTCAATTATTAAAAATGGAAACAGAACACATCATGTGTGATGAGAGACACTTGTGTTTGTTGCTCAGACAAGGTCTCACACTACAGGCCACAAACCTGTGACAATCTTCCTGCCTCAGTTTCCTAAAAACGAAGACTACAGGAGTGAGCAACTGTACGTAGCTGGTATGCACCTTTAAACAGCATTTTCAGGGCTACACACACACACACACCCCCACACACACACCCCACACTTCCACCCACCCCCCACATTCACCCCCCCACATTCACCCCCCCCCCACACCCCCACACACACGCTGTTTCAGAGCGTACATAAATGCTAGTATGTGTAAATGCCAACTATTTGATCTCAAAGTTGTGGTTCTGGGATGGACGACTTCCTTCGTTACTCGCAGCTCTTCCCAGCCTGCACGTGAGTCCACTTCTCCCTGCCTCTCAGCCCCTCAGCCCTTCTGCCCACCGTCAACGTCCCTCTGCACTTTCTACCTTAGCTCTTCCTAGTTCTTTACTCATCTGCTCTAAACACCAGACCTCACCAGCTTCCTATAGGTCCCGTCAGAAGTGGGAGTTTTCTGCCTTCTTAAGTCGCTGGGATCACAGCTCCATAGGATAGAGAAGCCTTTCTGTTAACTCAGCCACACTTTCCTGCCTTCCATCCTTAAGCTCAGGGGTGTGGAACACTCATGCTATGTCACATGGTTTCTTGTGGTCATGTATTAATCTTGTGGTGACACTCTAACTTCTGGCTCAGTGTTCCTCCATAATTAGTAATCCCAATCATCTCTGCTCAAGCCCAGGACCATGAGTTCTTTTCCTTGGTGTCCCCTTCAAAACCCCCCACTAGTCTTCAGCCACTAATTCCTGGTCATACCTCACAGCCAGTGACCTCAGTCCAAGCAGCCTCATTTTTGATCAAAACCTGCCACATTTCCTACTCATGCCCATTAGCACCCTAACTCCAACAATCTCCTGCCTAATTAAGTTTTATTTAGCAAGATCTTCAATTCCTTTTTAGAAGCAAATGAAATTTTAAAATGGTAAATTCAAAATAAAAATTATAAATTGCAATAAAATATCTCTCACAAATTATTAGGAAATGAGATATTTTTAAAAGGGACTGTAAGAAACATACTTTGTCAGCAGCTGCCTCAGGAAGAGACTCTTCAATGCCAAGTTCTCGCCGTCTTTCAGCCCTAACTTCTGCATAACTACAAATGAAAGAATCAAATTTTAATATGTTGTCATTTATCCAAAATACTGCAAAGATGCAACTAATTGGTGTTTGTTATGTATCTCACTTGACCATCTGTAATTCTGTACAATTTTCTATGTGCTAAGCAAACCTAATACCTATTTGCAGTGTACTGCCTAAATTCAATCTGTATGCTGTAGGTACCTACAGGTGGTCTGTAGGAGCAAAGCATGAAAACTAAGAGGCACTAAGTGCAGGAAGGATGCTGGCACCGCTGCCCTGGCTTTTGCTTTGCGTGCAGTACACTGGCACTTGAACGCTGGTGCAGCTTTTGCTACATAGCGCAATACTACCTTTACCATATTCCTACCTCCTAAATTAAGCTTAACATTAAAAAATATTAAGTATTAAAACTGGGAAAAGATCACTACCTTTCACTAATAAATCATACACAAAATTATATTTGGCTATTATTACACCTTAAAATTTTCTAAAAGAATTATTACCTTACTACAGTGTGAGTGCAAACAATGAACTCTGGCCTTGAATTCCACTGATGGTAAGTGATATAATAATGAGTCTGAAGCCAAATCCACTGCTGTCCTTTGGTCAGGAACCTATAATAACATGATTTGCCTTTTCCATACTGCATTACTAAAAAGAAAAGAAACAAGTATTTTTTTTCCTTTGATCTGTACTTAACTGTGAAGAATCTAGAATTTAAAAGCAAAAGTCATTTATATTTAACTCTTTATATAGACATAATTATTTTCTGGCTTTCAGAAATATGTATCAACTATAAAGATTTAAAAAAAAAAAAGATTGAAGGTTCTCCCACATAACAACAAGTCCTAGATCCCAAAGCTACCATCAGTTACTGTGGATCTTACACATTTTCATTCACAATGAATTCCATATACTGAAAGACTCATAATGTTAACTTGTACTTTGCCTAGATGTATAACTTAGGAAACAGCAGTTACTAATCATACTGTTTTTCCCAAAGGTACTGTCACATATGATATGTCTGATGTATTTAAATTTAAAGCTTTAACAAACTAAAATCAGAATAACATCATGGTTTGAAATAATTGTTAAGTAAAATTTCCCAAACTAGTTAATATGTTAGGTTCTAAAGTCTTTTAACTGATATTAGGCAAAAATTGGGTTTTGTGATTAAATTGATTTGGGAAAATTTATTTAATTCTTTAATATACTATTAAGATTTTCCTTTTTATCTAAAAACAAGGTCAAGTATAAACTTGTTCCTTCTGTATATATTAATAAAAATAGTTCTAAATCAATCTCTCTCTCTCTCTC
Source organism: Acomys minous (assembly GCF_964271855.1). Classification (NCBI taxonomy): domain Eukaryota; kingdom Metazoa; phylum Chordata; class Mammalia; order Rodentia; family Muridae; genus Acomys; species Acomys minous. The sequence goes on from NC_140497.1 coordinate 60,325,138, forward strand.
TCTCTCTCTCTCTCTCTCTCTCTCTCTCTTTCTCTCACACACACACACACACACACACACACTAGAATATCTAATTGTGTGTTTTAAAATAGTTCTCAATGGAAAGAGTAAGATCTACTTACAGTGCTCATGACATTTTGCCAGATTTTCTAGGTCATCCACATGATAGTAATCATAGCCTGATGTTCCCAACACTTCAAATGGCAAATAGCCTATTATAGGTGGTGCCCTAAATTATATAATGATAATAAAAAAAAATCAGTATTACAACTTTTCCAAAAGTGATACTACAGCCAGAAACTAATTTGGGGAGTGGGTTTTTTTTTTCAAAAGTAGATAATTTCAAAATCCTGATTAGACGATTTGTACCTGAAAGTCCATACATGTCCAGAATTACATGACTATCAACTTTTTGTTATTTTTAGGAAATGTAAAAGTCATGTTACCTGTGATCTAGAAATAGAAACTTCCATTCTAAACTGTGTCTAGACGTAAACTCTTCATTGGGTTCTTCAACAGTACACATTTCCTACAAAATTAACAAGTATAATTTGGAAGTAATTTTCTGTGTCCTTGAAAATATTAAATGTTGTTAACATAAGTCATTAAATAACTTTCATCTAGACAAATTTTAATACATTTTAGTTTTTAAACACAAGTCTAAAATACTTAACTTAGTATTTTACTAATATTAAACATAAGTGTGACAGGCTGGAGATACAAAGTGCTAGTCTAGAGTTTGCAAAGTCCTCAGTTTGATCCCCAACAATTTTTACAATCATTTGAGACAACAGATAAAATACAGCAACTAACAGATGCCAGCTTCAGGTCAATTGTTAAAGTCCAGTGCATTCTCACTCACTCACACCCCTAAGATCCCACTTCTAAATCTGGATCTTTCTTCTGATTTCCATTTCTCCTTTCTCGGTGTCTAGAAATGGTCAGAGACAGCCGACTGCTTTACTCTCCAGGTACAGCTCACAGTTCTCCATCTTATCAATGGTCTCACTTCTGTACAGTGACAGAGTCTAGAACCAACACACTGTTCCATAATCTAAATGGCCAAACTGTGTTTTCTTTTAATAAAGATTTGCTTTTATTTCTGTATGCATATGTGTGTGTCTCTCTGTGCGTATGTGACATGTATGCCTGTGAAGGACAGATGAGGGCACTGGATCTGAGAACCAAACTGTAGTTCTAAGAGTAGTGCTCTGAACCACTGGGCCATCTCTCCAGCTCCTAAGTACTTACAATTTTACCTTCTAGGTATTTAAAAATCCACTCCCCCTCACTTGCCTTCTGTGACCCTCACTGACGCACCTCACTGCAACAGCATCTCATAAGTCTTCCCATCCTTCAATCTGTCTTCTATTTGGAGGTCAGCCGTTACCATTACCTTAGTAATACTCAAATACGAGTATATAATTTCTCTGTGTAAAATTCGCCTATGGTTTCTTACAGTGAACTCTCTCCATGGAGAAAAAACACAGACAGAAGAAATTTCCTGCCTGACCTCTATATACTTTTCTGATATGAGTTCTAATATATTGACTATTCCTCCCTTCACATACATGAAACCTAGCTTCTGTTGTACAAAGTAACGTTGGACCGTCTTCCTCTCCATCCTGACATGATCTTCTGTAACAGTTAAAAACTGGGGCTTTGAAAGAAAAATAGCTGCGATCAGGTCACACTTATTAGACGACACTTCGGCAAGTAACCTCCCCACCCCTGAGTTTCCTCCAATATAAAATACTATGATGGCATTTGTCTCGCAGTGTAAGAATGAAATGAGACACAGCATGCACCTGCCCTCCAGCTAACAGGCAGAGCTAGTCTAGCTGAAGACCTTCTGTACCTCAGTACTTCCTATGATATGATATTATGGTGTCACTCTGACTTCTTTCCTGTCTCTAAGCACTGAAATATTACACTTTTCTACATGCCTTCATCTGCTTATGGGATGCAAGAAATAAAAATGGATAATTTAAAATTCCAAGAGCAGGGGTTGGAGTGACGGCTCGGCAGTTAAGGACGCTGGCTGCTCTCTCAGAGGACTCTCATTCAACTTTCAGCAATGACATGGTAACTCACAACTGTATGTAACTCCAGTTTCAGGGCATTTGATGCCCTCTGTGGCCTCCCTGGGCACCAGGCATGCACATGGTACACAATCATATATGCAGACAAAACACCCATATACATTTGAAAAATTAATTTTAAAAAATCAAGAAGCAAATTATATCCAATAAAGCCATTCTTTTAAAAATGTCTAGATTTTTATTTTTCTGGACTTTCTTCTTTAAGGATGATAGTGAATGACACACACTAAGTTCTGTACAAAAGCAAGGAAATGGTAATACACTACCATGGGATACCTGCAAAGAAACACTAAAAAGGAGTTACATACTTAACAAGTGCTTATATCCTTCACTGTGGTAAAATAAAAGACTCATTCATGCCTAATTAATAACTCACTGGCCACTACTACTTCAATGTTGGTAGAAGTTCAGCCTTCTGAAGCCACCAAAAATCTCACAAGAACTCTCACATTATGAAATAATATGCACATTAATTGCACTAGAGCAACTAAAATCAGAAACATACCTTGATGAACTGAGGTGTAGCTAGCCTGACAGTAGCTACAAAACAAACTCTATCTTCATAAGAAGGCCTATGTGTGCGCTGTATAGTTCCTTCAAAGCCATTGTGCACTGAAGTGGACACTAAAACAGCAAGGAGACATGCATCATTGGTTAAGCTGGTAACAGACAGTCATTCCTGATATTTAAGTGTCTAAAAGCTTGGAAAAATAAAAAGAGCTAGTTAAAATACATTATAAAAGAAGCATTTTAAACTTACCACTGTTTAACGATTTAAAATTTCCTATAAATCTCACATATTCATAGGTGGATGGCTCCTTTGGGTCTATTGTTCCTCGAAGCATGTGACAACAGAATTCTAACTGATTTTTTGCTGAAATAGTGATAAAAAGTTGGGTAAGTTCACAGTCATTTTCTCCACCACAACTGTCGCATGGCACTTACGCACCTGCAGGAGAGGACTGCAGCCAGCACAGGTGACAGCTACTCCTCTGCTCTCCTGTCCAACTTTTCTTTTTTTTTTTTTTTCAAATTTTTATTTATTTTTTTATTAATTTATTCATATTACATCTCAGTTGTTAGCCCATCCCTTGTATCCTCCCATTCCTCCCTTCCTCCCACTTCCCCCCTACTCCCCTCCCCTATGACTGTGACTGAGGGGGACTTCCTCCCCCTGCATATGCTCATAGGGTATCAAGTCTCTCCTTGGTGACCTGTTATCCTTCCTCTGAGTGCCACCAGGCATCTCCATCCAAGGGACATGGTCAAATATGGGGCACCAGAGTTTGTGTGAAAGTCAGATCTCCTTTTCCACTCAACAGTGGAGAATGTCCTGTCCATCGGCTAGTCTGGGTAGGGGTTCGAGGTTTACTGCCTATATTTTCCTTGGCTGTTGCCATAGTTTGCGGAGGACCCCAGGGCCCAGACTCGCCTGTAGTTTTCCAGCAACTTTTCAATCAATGTCACAAAAACATTTTGTTCTCCATTTAAAGCTAACGGCCTCCCTTTCTTTTTTGTTACTGTCACCTTTTGGTAGGTCTCATTCAGTAACACACTCTAGAATTTGCTTCAGGCTCCCAAGTGTTAAAATTAAAGGCTTAGTGTTTCTCCCTCTACCTTAGAGAGTCTCTTTCGTCTTCTCTGGTTCCTGACGTCCTACAGTTTTACATCTACTCAGGTCTCCCATGATTTCAACAGGGTTTTCATGCTAACCTCTTTGTAAACCCAGAACTCACTCCATTTGCAGCGCGCTCTGGTCCCACGGCTTCACGTCTCTAACTTCCTCAAGAGCAGTGAGCCCTCCAAATACTCCTGACACTCATACCGCCAGCCTCAAGCGGATTCCTCATTCCTTCCGGCTCGCCTGAAAACTTGCTCTTGCACATTCCCAGCACGAGCTTGCCTTCCTACTGTACTCTGCTGGCTGGCTGACACTAGACACTCAGACAGAGACTTTTTGGGCTTAACCTTTTAAAACCCTTTCTACACTCACTGATGCTGGGTGGCTCCTTAACTCCTATCTCCTTCTCACCCACTAGACATTTACGTATGACAGTCTCGTATCCCAAGTGCAACACCCTCTCTTCTTTTCCTCACTACATTACACTTACGGTCTTCCAAATCTGGCTTTATCACAAACTCAACAGGTCCAAATTCTATTTATTATTTTTTCAAAACCTTTTCAGATTTAGACATACTGGATCTACCAACCTCTCAGTCATGGTTTTCCTCCACCCTTACTTCTATTGTGAATCATACATTTCCCCTTTTTTGTCCCTAGTGTGGTTTGTTTGTTTGTTTCTTTCTTTTTCAAAATTCTCTACCTTGATTTTCCCCTTCCAACTACAAACCACGCAAATGGTCTTCACTGGTTCTCTTATTGTGTAAAGAATAAACATTAAGCAGCACAGGATGAGTAATAAGTCCTTGATAACTCTGCCTCAGCTCCTTCACAAACATCCCATTGTTTGTACCAACTTCATCATCATCACAGCTAAAACAGCCTACTAATAGTCTAGGCCAAGTAGCTTGCATTTTAACTCACTGCCCTTTCCTTCCTGAGGAGGGAACTCTGCTGTGCACCAACTCTTTCAGAGGCCATCAGCAAGCCACTGAGCTAAGACGGCTCTGATCTTGAAAGCAGGAGGTCTATCTTCTGAGCAGAGCGCTTTTTATACAGTTTTCTGGGCAGCTCTGCTCCTCTGAAGGCCCCTGAAACCAGCTCCTGCTCCTTGTCCTGCTGGCATCTCCAAACGCCACCGTTCTAGTTCTCCTTTCTCTATGCATTTGCCTCAACTAACACCATTTATTCTGTGGCATCAAATACTGCTTAAAGCCACATAATTGATTTTATATTAAGTCCAGCCCAAATCGTTCTTCTAAGTACCATATCAGATTGGTCTAAGGACTAATATAATGCAAATCTGACTATAAACAATTATATACAAGCTCCCAGTCAGTTTCCACCTCCAATGCCTTCTGATAGAATGCCCATTCTTAACATGGCCACACATACGCACATGTGTATGTACACAAGTTCATGCATCTTAGTTCTTAACATTACAGAATCTAAAGAAACAAATGGAAGGAATCATTTAAGTTGATTAAAAACTAATAGCTAACGGTCACACAAATACAATGATATATTAAGTTTAGATGCACACACATTTCTTTTGTTGTTTTGTAGTTTACGGGTACTGAGCTCAGCGTCATGTGCATTCTAAGCAAGCACTTCACCACTGCGTTATATCCCTCCATCAACAATTCTTGCTTTTCCTCAGGGCAACTATATGGTTTGTACATGAACTGTCCGCACAAAGGGCGGCAGGTGCTCAAGTGCTACTGCGGGAGGCTCTAGAAACTGTAGGAGGAGGAAGCAGGCCACGGCAGGGCATGCGCATGAGCTCTTCTTTCCTTTCTCTGTTTTCCCAGCTGTCATGCTGTGAGCATCTGTGCTCCACCAAGTTCTCCCCAGCATGTTAGACATCTCTAAACAATGCACTCAAAGAAATATGTCCCCTGTCACAGTGGCTGGTATGTAAGAGTCCGTGTGAAGGGAACCAGCACACCAAGAGTGAAGGCAGTGAGAGTTCCACTCAATCTACAGAAATGCCTCACTACACCAAAATATACTGTGCTACTTGATGGCAGGGACTAGCAAAGAGTATTTCATTAAATACAGCAAGATTTCATTTAAAAATTAAAAACATATGACCAATTTCCATCCATATACTACAGTTTTGTGGCATAATTGTGATCAATTACAAGATGAGACTTCACTGTACACTGGACTAGATCTGGTATTTTTTATTTGTGTATAAACATCTATCTTTTAAAAGCACTTAAGAGAGTTCATAAAACCCAGCTACTTGACTTTAGTTAAGCACGTCACGGTCTTCACAAGCTTACAGAGGTAAAGGAGGGAGTCTGCTGAGGAAGGACCTACTTACATTTTAAGTACTCGGGGGTTAATGAGTCACTTTCCAGCAGATGAGTGGAGAGTATCTTATAAACTTCTGAATGTTCTCCCTCTGGGATAAAATTAAATATACTTTGATCCACAAGATCAGACTGAAAAACAAAAAATTAAAAAATTATCTAACAGCACTTTGAGAGGCATTTATCTCTAACACATCTAATAGCTATTAAATAACAAAGTACATATGAATAATCTCCAATTATATATAAAAACCAATAATGTCAAGCTATAAACTCCATATTAAAAAAAAAAAAACCAACTGACACGGAGAAGACTAACATACCAGAGTCATCAGATCCATGACTGACGGGGTCCTGAGCGGCAGCTACACTATTAAAAAACCTTAGTTTCACCAACTTGAACCGAACTGAGAAATTTGAGAGGATTATTGGTTCTAAGACACATGCCTGCACTTTACTTAAGCACCTGTTAAATGGGATGTCATTCATGAGTATACAGAAACAGTGACAAGCTAAACAAAAGGAGGTCTGACACTACTATACTGCCATAGTCTAGCATGTGCTTTCACTGTTATTTTGCTTTTTCTGGCATTTATTCTTTACCGCATTGCCAAAAGCCTTGCCTAAAATGAACAGCCAGCATATAACACATTCTAATTCTTTCTTGCTAATATGCAACTTTATTTTATTTATTTATTATTTTGTATACAGTGCTCTGCCTGCATGTACACTTGCAGGCCAGAAGAGGGCATCCAATCCCATTACAGATGGTTGTGAGCCACCATATGGTTGCTGGGGATTGAACTCAGGACCTCTAGAAGAACAGTCAGTGTTCTTAACCTCCGAGCCATCTCTCCAGCCCATAATATGCAACTTTAATCATTATCCAATAACTAAACAGCAGTCTGACAAATGCCAGGAAAGCTACAACAGGTGACGGCCGTGGACTCAAGGATGAGCATGACAGCTCCTCTCGTTAAGTACCAACGATAAAGAAACCTCGGCAACTTCACCTTTCCTACGGAGTCCAGCCCATCCTATTGGATTTCTTACTTCCCAAACTATTCTAATTCTAGAAATAGCTATTGATAGCTCAAGGACCCATAGGTAGTAGAAGTGGATAAAGCTGTGATTGCAAAGCAGTTGCACTTTCATTTTGTTTATATTTTATACACCTGTAAAGATTGTACCTATCAGCTCCACTGCATAAAAGAAAAAATTTAAAAAAGCAAATCATGGGAGAAAGGGTGATTTACCACTCCCCACAGATGTACATGACTTCTGGCTTTTCTCTAGAGATCAAAGTCCTCTAAACTCGATGCAGTGCAATAGTTTTGGTGAACTCCACATCTTTATCTCACATTTTTCAAAGAACAATTCAAACTACTTTCATCAAGAAAGCGTGCCTGGTACTAGAACTCTAGCTGAGTATCCCTAGCTGGTGAGGCCATGGCTCTCACAGAAGAACCTCCTTCAGCCCCATTACTAGACCAGCATAATTCCTAACTGCATCCCAAATGTTATCCTTATATACCCAGAAAAGTGTAGCTCTCACTCCTCACCAAAAAAAGTGTCTCTTTACAGCAGCAGACAGAGACCACTACAGAAAACAACTGTCACATGCAGAGAACAATTCACTGTGGTGAGCCCAAGCCCAGTGGACACACCTACAACACAATCTCTACACCTAAGGCTCAGGAACCATCTCAGTAGAAGGGACTGAAAGACTAAGAACCAGAATCTGTGTGAAATTGTATCTCCTAGAAATGACAAGAAAGCTACATCAATGGCACCTCAACATTACGGCTGCCTGCACAAGACCTGTACAATGACACCACCAACAGAGATGCTAATATGAAAGGGGGAAAGCCCAAAGAACCTACCTCAAAAAATGAACTCTAAGCTACCAACGACTACTAAGAGAGCGAGAACTAGTCTTTCACAGGGGTGAGCCATTGGCTGGTATTCAAAACCAAATGGCTAGCCCTAAAATCATATGCACACAAGCAACATTAAGGTGAATTATCAAGTTGTATTTATATATTTATATGTATGTATATGTCCATGTGTGCAACAATAATAAAAGAAGTCATCAATTTGAGCGGGAATGACTGGGGCCGTGGGGGGATTAAGAGGAGAACGAGGAGGCAGAGATGATGCATTTATCTTTTAAGTAAAAGCTTAAAAAAAATGTAAAAATCACTTCCTTCAAAACAGTATACTGTTAACACCTAAAACCACAAATACAAATAAATTCCTTTAGAACTCATAGCTCATATTCACGTCCAAAAGGGGCATTTGTTCTTTTAATGTCAATGTCTTGTTGCCCATAATGAACAAAAAAGGTCCTATCTTTTATACCTTTATATTTTTCCCTGCCAATCAAGGTACATTAAACTCAGAAAATGATTTGGCACCAAGCATTCATTTGATAATAGCTTAAGAGGTAACCACACTAAAACCACATCTGTATTTTAATGAGGAGTTCTTCTGGAACTGAAAAACCACTAAACGAATAGTGGAAATTTCAGGCATGAATAGCAAGATGCTAGAAAACTGCCTTTCACTGACAACGTATAAAATGTACACACTGATCATAGTAGTCTTGATAAAAAAAGAAGAATTTGAAATAAAAACTAAGTGTTAACTGATAATTAGTTTTGTTTGTTCTTAACCAATAACTTTTTCTAGTATTATTTCACTGCACCAGCTGCTTCCTACTCAGAGGTAAGACTATAAGCTAAGTGCCGAGAGTACCACAGGCAGCGCTGCCCCACTGCTTCACACACAGCTGCCAAGTGTCGCATCAACCACTATTCTTCGCGCTCCCTTAATCACTTGAGTACTTAAGTTGCCGTAAAGTTCTGGCACAGGAAGTACCCACATCATGTACACTTAGTAAACACATGCACCACAGCCAATTTGTTACTAAGTACAACGCAAACGGAAGAAAAGAAAATGCAAGCTCTCTGGATTCTTTCACCCCCTCAATTATTTCCGTGAGAAAGAGATACCTGCTGCCTTTCTCTGTAAATCTAAAAATGGTTCTAAAATATAAAATTGAAAAAAAAAAAAACACGAGGGAATCGAAAAGTGAGGTTTGTATTGAGGGATTACTATTAAAGATCAAATACTTGGTATCAATTAGCCCTGTCAGGCTGTCCATTTCAAAATGTGATTAAACTATTCCACACAAAAAGATCCACCAGCTGTGGATGAGAGATAGTTCATGGGTTAGGAGCACTGGCTGTTCCTCTAGAAGACCCAGGTTCAGTTCCCAGCACCCACACGGCAGCTCAGACCTACCTATAACTCAGGTGCCAGGGGACCTGATGCCCTCTTCTCAAATTAGGAAGTGTTTTCTAAGTTCTATTTATTATTTATTTAATGGGTATGTGCATGCGCCTAAGTATACATATGAGCACTATGTGCACTGCTCGATCCCCTCGAACTGTGAGCTGCCTGATGCAAATGCTGGGAAACCTGGGTCCTCTGCGAGAACAGCAAGTGCTCTTAGCTAGCCTAGCCATCTCTCAAGGCCCCTGGAAACATTTTAAAAAGAGTCATTAAGATGGCCAACTACTTAATTCATTTTTATTCACTCATTAAATAATTACTGAGTGGTTCTAAAACACCAGCCAGTATTCCTATGAATAAAGAGATAAGAATTCCTGGCTTTAGCACTGTACAACTATACTAACTGTAAAACAAAACAAAACAACAAAAATAATGTGGTTAAAAGCATAGTAACTACACTCATTTTCCGTTAGTCCTATCTTAATCTTACAGAAGGATTAATTACTTGGGTTTCCTTGTTCTCTTGTTATAATGCACTTTACTGCTGCTGTGACTGGTGAGCTGGGGAGGGAACACAGGGCTACGTGCATGCTAGGCAAGCGCTCTACCAGTTAAGCTACACCCCAGGCTCCAGCACCCACTCCCCCTGGATCTCATCTCCTCTGCGCACATGCCAATGAGCTCATGTGCTACTGCAGCCTCGAGCTTCACTGTCCAGTCATTCTTTAGGCTTGGGCTTTATCTGATCTTTTCAGAACAAAGTCCATAAAGTCAAGCCACTTCTAGAAACTGGTACTTGGGGCTAAAGAGATGGCTCAACAGTTAAGAGCACTTCCTGCTGCTCTTCGAGAGTTCAGTTCCCAGCACCCACACCAGGCAGCTCACAACCACTGTAACTCCAGCTCCAGGGATCCGACACCCTCTTCTGCCTCTGTGGCACCCACAGGCCAATGGTATGTAAGCAGAAAGACATACATACACATCAATCAAAGTTAATAAAAATTAAAAAGAAGCAAATGCCATGTTTATTAACTACCTTTCAGTAAAAAATTGTCCTTGTACGAAGTGCAGAGCCCATTCATCATATAAAGTACTGAGTAGCCCAGAAACCAGAGGGAAAAAAATGTTTTTTTTAAAAAATATTTTAAAATATTAAAAAAAAATTTAAAGAAATCTTTACAGAATGGTTTACTTTGCACTGCTGTAAATTTTCAAACAATGAAAAACTCAAGAGTAATTTTAAAATATTACAATTTTTGTATCACAAGCCCATCTTATAAGACACATTATATAAAAATTTCAAATACATTTCAAAAACCTTTAATTGTAGGTAGCATTTAACCTAGTGTTCAATATAGACACACCTGGAGCCTGTATTCCAACTCTTCAACCACTGCTCATATCACCCTCAATGTCTGTTTCCTACTAATTTCTAATATTTAACATAGACACTAAGTAAGAGATTACAGGATTTCCATACTTACTGGTAAATGTTCAAGTAATGAAGTTACACTCTCAGATACATATATTATACTTCCATCTGTCATGATCGCTAAAAAAAAACCATCAAGAGCCTGAAATTAAACATAATGATCAGTTAAGCGTAACCAAAAAGCATTTTACTTAAGTGTCATTAAGCTAAATGACAGAAGACTTATTGTTAAACTATTTGAGTATAATCAAAATGGCAGCTATTTTGCTTTCGGTACCTTAATATACTAATTTTTGTGCATCTTCAGATGTTTCAGAGGGGAAAATATTACTCTGGCTACCTATGAAGCTGGCTTCTAAAGGTAAGACATCGTGTTCTGCCTTTACAGCTGCACATAGTCCTGTATGACACACTCTCTACAGCTTACCTGGAGACACTCAACACAGACAAGCGTGAGCTTGGGTAGAGACAGCACGGGAGGAAGAGTGCTGGCCTAAGAAAGAATGGAGCCCTAGCCTGAGCTGAGGCTGAACCATGTGAGGCCCAAACTCTTGGTACAGCTATCTGTTTCTGTATGCCAAGGGAAGCGTCACATTTACGTAGGCTGTGTTCCAATACTAGGAGTCTGGAAGAAATATATAAAACAGAGAACTGAATCAAGAAAACTTGCCTTGGGATAATCAGAAAAGTAAGGATCTTGAATGAAATTAGTAGCAATAAGAAAAGAGGATTAACCATGTGCTAAGAAATACAAACGTCTTCAGGAGAGATGTTAGAGAAAACTACAGAGGACGCAGTGTGCTTTCATTTGGTAACCACAGGCACAGGAGTGACAGCTCAAGAGCTGTACCCTCCAATCAACAAGCCAAAGGGAAGCTCGGAAGAGCTACTGAAATAGGAACACGAAGAGTAAGAAAAGAGCCAGGGAAATGACAAAGGCAGGAAAAGCTGTGGAAGAGAGCTTGGCAGGGAAGAGGGATGGTACTGTGGCACCAGATAGGACAAGAAACAAGAAAATGAGCAAATTCGGTGATTTTCAAAGAGCGATGCCAACATGAAGGCAGGTCAGTGACAATGAACTCAGAACGTGCGGACAGGGAGGGGCTAGCATAACTCCTTCCTCACCTGACAGGAAAACAAGGCAGGAACAACAATTACTTTAAAGGGCTCATGTACCAACAGAACACAGCAAAGATGACAAGGGCTTGAGGAGAAAGATGACATGGGGAAGTTGAAAGTAATTTATTTAGGTAAATAGCTCTCTCAAAGGGTCACCACTGCTGCTAAGAACTGTGTGTGTCGCAGTCATCCCTGTGCTTGGCACAGGTGATTACACAGTGCAAATGAAAAGAGTGACACCTGCAGAAGAGGAACAGGAGGGAAAGCAGCCACTCCAAGCTGGGCTTTACTTCTGTTGTTCTGGTGTATGTCTGTATGTGAGGGGGAGGGAGAGAGGGTGGTCTTCAAACAGGTTCTGTGTCTCACACTGGCCTTGAAATCAGGCGAGCCACCATGCCCAGCTCCAATTTATTACTATTACAGCTGTTTACAGTGCTAGCGAATAACTGCAGGGCCTCAAACCTGCAAACAGGCAAATGTCTTGTTACAAAGTTATATCCCTAGTCTCTAACTGTTGAATGTATAGTGAAAGTCAGCATACCCCACCTAGTCTCTCCTATTAGGGTAGACATAGGGTCCAAGAGAAAACTTATTTTAAACAGCTGCTTACTTTCTAGAATGAATCAAACAAATCTGTTTTTAGATAATCAGGGGTTTGAAACCTGTAATTTAAGCCAACTCTTCCAGTATAATCCCCATTATGATTTAATCAGTAATTATTTGATTGCTACTGTGAAGAGTCACACTGGTGTACAGGAAGGGGAAAAATAACTATGCTTTCTCATGTGAATACTGTCCATTTTGAAAGCAAATACTTTTTCACTATGATGATGTATCCTTGCTGCTAACTCACTGCTAGGAGCCACAGGGCACCTCTCTTCTCTGAAGACAGTGACTGAAATGGAAACGAAAACGCTGTAGTATTTAGCCCCACGTCTAGAGGAAAAGCCTGCTCCTTCCTCTTGTATAGGAAAGCATCAACAGCTTGCAAGCCAGGAGGTCTTCAAGTAGAGGAACAGAGCTTCCTTGAGAAGGGTGAGTAGAGAAACGTGGCAGAGCAGACCCCACGGCACGACGGACAGCTGTGAACTGCCCCTGCCTTCCTAGTGTGTGAATAAAGGAAACCGTTCGTTACTTTGAACACCCTGTCTTTCTCCTTGGTAACAGTGATTATTTAGTCTGTGCGGAGTAGGTCAGTTCTAGAGAAGGGGGCAGAAGCTCACTGTGGATCTTTAGTAAAGACGAGGCTGACATGGAGTGTGAGCCCTTTGTCCTGCAGACTGTGAGGAAGACTATCAGCTGCCAAGGGGAAGGAAGCGTGTAACCAGAGGTGACGTAAACAAGATGACTGCTGTCCTGCATGCGCACTCCCAGTGCTCCAGCAAATCACTCCTCAGACAATAGAGGTAAGAGTGCAAGAGGGCGCAGTTGCCTGCAAGGACAGAGGGAGGCAACACAAGTGAGGATTAAGCCCTCGCCTCTAGCTATGACATTAGTTAGCTTTTTGAGGTAAACAAGCCTGGACTTCTCTGCGATAGTCAGTAACGAACAGGATGAGCTAAATGATCTAAGCTCCTGCAGCAACAGCACTAACACACTAAGTAGATGTCTAAGCTCCCGTCCCAGCCATGCTAACATATTAAGATAAAGTCTGCATCAGAAATTTAGCTGAAAAATGTCCAAGGCCTGCTTCCTCACCTACCATCTAACCAACACGATTACCTAAGAATAACACAACTACATCACAGCCCTGCCAGTCAGCGTCTAACTTGATCTCCGCGCCCTCAAATACCCAGAGTATTTTATGAACAAACCCAGTTCTAAGTTATGATTACGATTTTCATATTCAATCAGAAAACAGCAAAGACTTGAAGTATGTAAAATCATATGTGTGCAAACATTTGGATTAAGGATATAAAATACACACCTATATACGTATCTTTCATCTTGGCCTATTACTGTTAAAAAATACATTTACTCAGTACATACAAAAACTTTAAAATATTTGGACTACCAAGGCAGCCCAACGGGTAAAGTGCTTGCTGCCACTCAATCTTCAGAACCCACATGGTGAAAACAGAAAATGCACCCCACAAGCTGTCCTCTGCCCTCCACACATGTCCTGGGGCAAGAAATTAAAAACATTCTTTACGTATCAAAAGTAAACACCGTTCAGTTATGTGAACTTAAAATCTGAGGACATTCATCAAAGAATTAACTTTCACTTTCAAACTTTGATTATACTTTCTGTTCTTATAATCCATCACCAGAAGCTTTGGTTTCCCTTTCTTTAATATATATCTGTGTATATATATAATACATGGACCTTGGCAATTAATCCAAAAGCTTCCTATTACAAAAAAACCTGAAGCTAACAGTTTCCTATTTAACCTAGTAGTAAAACAGGAGCATGAACAAAATAAATAAAATACATATTTTTAATCTGCAAGAAACTTTTGATGCCAATGAAGAAAGGTAAGTAGTTTATAATGAACACAGAAAATCTTACTGAATGAACAACTGTACTGGATTATAAAATAAAGATGAATTTTCTTTCTTATAGAGACTGGTTTGTGTGTATCCTTTCACAAACATATATTTAAAGAGGTATTTGTACGCAATGTCAAACTTCTTTTAAGAGGAAAAAAAAAAACTAGCGAAATTACGACTGTTCCTTAAGTTGTATGTCAACTATACATTGACTTAATGAGCTAGTTGCTCACTTCAGAGCTATTGCATGAAATGGTGGCTGGGACACGGCATCCTTGCAATACAGTCCAGGAGAACCACTGCCTAGACTATGTGACATGGGCAAGCTTTCTGACTCTGCCCCTGGATTTCTTTTTTTCAAACACCTTCTTAAAGAGGTTATGAGAATTCCATGAGCTAACAGGAAAAAAGTATTTATCCTTCAGTTTTAAAGTATAAGTTTAAATGCCTACACATATCTAGACTCTTAACAAATTTTAATAATTTCAAATGAACATACAGACAAAATTCACTAATTGTTACACCCCAGAATATAAACAAATAAACAAAAAGCACTCTTCTGATGAAAACATGTCTTATCTTGCTTCAGAGCCTAGTAAATGTAAAACACCATCTATACATACATACATAATACAGATATATTCTTTACTTACAATCTCACCTCTTGTATCTACTCATTTCTCCACATGCTGCCCAGGCTGCCCACACCACCCCTGGCCTGCCCCACACCACTCCCCCTGATCCTCCTCAGTACCAGGATTAGTACATTTACAATTTTTTAAAAATCACTGTTATCTACAAAGCAAAGCACCTGTTTGCTATTGTGAGTTTTCGTGAAAACTGATACTGAATTCTGACTAGTTTCTGTGCAATAAATGGTAACTACCCAAGAAAAGACAAAAAAGTAAAAAAGTACAGCCAAAAGTTTGTGTGTTATATATTTGACTGGGAGATGTTACATTCCACATACAAGCAAAAACTGCTCTGAATTATTTTAAAAGCAATTCTGTCACAGAAGAACATCGCTCACTTCCTTTTAAAAGTATCTACTTACAGAATAATTACCTTTCAATACATATTTTCATTTCAAAACAACATCAATTACTACCATTTGTATTCATTTTAGGCAGCTGTCCAGTAGGATTCAGCTGAACACTAAACGCTGTGTCCTACAAATTCTATACTGAAACCTAACTTCCTATTTTCCTGTATTGGGGGAAAGTGGGTAGGAGGTGATTATGTGATGAAGCCTCCAAAGTGAAATTAGTGTCCCCATAAGAGTTCCTGAGAGCCCAGACACAGAGACGCAAGCACTCTCGCTGCATACCAAGCCCACTGGGGCCTCCTTGCTGGGCTCCCTGCCTCCAGGATTATGAAAAGTATCTGTTGTTCACAAGCTCTACAATCCGTGTTATTACTACACAGTAGCTCGGCTGGAGTAGAGCAGACACAACTGATAACAGTGTTTGATGTGATAACACGTGCTATGCTTTGTTAAGAGTGTAGTGGCGGTCTCAGGCTGAAGACTCAGCAACCATGTTTCTAAATTATATGAAAGCACCTCAAATTTTCAAATAACAAAAATAGGAAAACTTGGTATTATTATACCACATGGTATTAGCTGTTTACAATACTCTGATCAATTGTAATTACACACAAACAGAGCTTATTACATTAGACTGAATTAAGACTTATTAATAACACTGCTAAAACTATACTAAAATTAATCACTGTTAAATTTTAGAAAAATAAACTTTCAAAAATTAAATCTGGACATACCTCTAACATTAATTGTGTAAACTCTTCATTACTAAGGAATGTAGGTTTCCAGTCCTGTCGAATTTCACTAGCGTCTGACTGTGCAGTGATTTCTGTGAACAGATTGATACATTAGTGGCATATTCTAACCACCGGGGAGCACAAACCCTACAGAGCTGCCTCTTCTTCCTACTCAGTGACAACCAGGTTCTGAAAATATGAAATGTTATCTTCTAGAACTGGGCCTGGATAATAACAATTTCTTTGGGGGTTTTGTTGCGGGAAGAAGGGAGAGCTTTGATATATTCTATGGTTGTTGATAGGCCTAATTCGGCTTTTAGCTTGACATAATTAGCAAATAAAAACAAGCAGTTTACAACAAGATTATTCCAAACCTTGAGAAGAAACTTTTTACCTTGCTTTTCCCTTGCCATTCAAATAGTACTACCTAGAGTACAGATAAAAAAATCAGCTCAGTCCATGAGAGGACCAAGAGAGCCAATTAACCAGGGTCTTGGGGGGTGGGGACGACAACTGTAGAGAGTGGAGCTCCTATCAGGGACCACGCATGGACTGGACCTGGGCCCCCTGCACAGACAGAGCAGCTCGGCTGTCATGTGGGTACCCTAGTGAGGGAAGGGGGGGGGTGGCTGATGTTTGGACTCTGCTGTCTGCTTTTTTGTAGCTTTCCCCTGGTGAGGCTGCCTCGCTGGGCCACAGAGGAAGGGGATGCCCTCAGTCCTGATGGGACTTGCTATGCTGGGGTGGGTGGGTGGGATTCTCCTTCTCTGGGGAGTAAGGGAGTGGAGATGGGGGAAACAGGAGGGAAGGTGAACCAGGGTGAGAGGAAGGAGGAGGGGGAGGGAGGGAGGGAGAGAAGGAGAGACAGAGAGGGAGGGAGAGAGGGAGAGAGAGAGAGGGAGAGAGAGAGAGAGAGAGACAGAGAGGGAGAGAGAGGGAGAGAGAGAGAGCGCGAGCGAGCACATGTGCACATGCGCGAACTCAAATGAAAGTTGCCAATGGGGACAGCAAGTCTGTTTTCAACAAAAAAGGCCCCTTTTTTGTCAGGCAAAAAGAGTCCTCCCAATTTTAGCTGCTTTATGTTAGTTAATCCAGAAGACTAAATTAAGATTTGAGGCAGAAACGTCTCAGTACTATCATCTGTAGTGACTTTGGTCAGTGTCTTCTTTCTTAACGTTCCTAATGATATAGAGCTTGCCAAAGCCTCCAGGGTCACATTAGAATTTCGTTTTGCTACAGCAAATAGATTTAGTTATAAGAATGTTATCATGAACAGTGACATCTGAACTATTTGCGTAACAATGTTTTTTCTTTTCTTTTTAAAACAGGGTCTTACTATGTATCTCAGGCTGCCTTCAAACTTACAGTCCTCCTGCCTCAGCTTCTAAGGGCTAGGACTATAGATGAGCACCCCACACCTCAACACTGGCTTTCCACCTTAAATGTAGACACATATAACCACCAGACAAGTTAAAGATCAGTACAGCAGGCTGGACTCTACTACTCTGTAGTGAGAAGTTTAGATTACACTATTTTAATGTTTTGTTACCAGAAGTTAAATGCATCATATTTACATACCAAATCTACTATCTTATAACATATTATAACAGGTAACTAAAAAAGTATAGATAGTAATTCTGTGAAATACAGTTATGCTCTTCAAATTGCTGTCAATTATATATAAAATTCTATGTACAAATTCATTAATATTTAGTTAATATAGGTTTATTTAAAAGTTTCTCTGGAATTTACCACACATTTCATTTTTTTTGTGTGACAAATATACATTCAATTTTAAGGCCAAA
Source organism: Acomys minous (assembly GCF_964271855.1). Taxonomy (NCBI): domain Eukaryota; kingdom Metazoa; phylum Chordata; class Mammalia; order Rodentia; family Muridae; genus Acomys; species Acomys minous. The sequence goes on from NC_140497.1 coordinate 60,343,101, forward strand.
ACCTAGTTAATGCCAAAATTAATATTCTATTGCCAGGTGGTGGAATGTATGCACTTCATCTTATTTCATTCAAGGATCACTTACTGAGCTCCTACAATGTTTAAGGAACTGATTTCATTGACCATGCTATGTAAATAAAGGGAGCTCGAGACAGTGAGGACACTAGCTATAAAGACGCTCACTGTAAGTGGCCGACACACTTACACAAGAATCAGCAGACGAGAACGTGGGATGTGTGATATGATGCTAACATAAATGAAAACACTCCCAAAGCATTTTCATGTTTAGCTCTGGGAATATAATCAAATGGTGTAAAAATAGAAAAAGCCAGTTTAGGAGAAACTGACTTGACAAAACGAGTATCATTTTAGAGTAACAGAGTTTGGAGACATGAAGTGGTATTTCTAAGGTAACTAGAAACACAAGGATGAAAATTTTGCATCTAAATAAAGATCCATTAGTAGCTTCATACAGATACACAGCAGCTATAGTTATACAAGGAGTTGTCCACAGGAGAGAGGGCCGAGAAAGTAAGAACATAGAGATAAGTCCCAAGAACCATCCCATTTAGAGAGCAGAAAAGGGAAGAGCAGACTGCCAGACAGGAAGGGGAAGAGCAGACTGCCAGACAGGAAGGGGAGGAGGAGACTGCCAGACAGGAAGGGGAGGAGGAGACTGCCAGACAGGAAGGGGAAGAGGGGACTGCCAGACAGGAAGGGGAAGAGGAGACTGCCAGACAGGAAGGGGAAGCAGCAACAGACTATGGAAGCCAGGGGAGAAGAATGCCAGTAGAGGGCAGATCATGGCCACCAGTCTAACTCTAGAGTGAAGAAGAAGAAAAGGCTTCTGCTGTACTGGGGATGGGTGGGTAATATCAGTAATGAAATCAATGAAAACATTTCAGAGAGTAGTGGCGCACAGACCAGCCTAGCAGTGAATTACAAGGGGCGGTGAGGAGAGCTGGACTAGAGGCAGCAGTCAGCGCCTGCCTCCCTAAGACCTGCACTTTACTTCATCTGAAAGGCGTACATCCCTTTCTAGTTCTTACAGCTCAGTCTCTCCCCTACCAGGCGTAGTGGCTCACCCTTTAATCCCAGGACTTAGGAGCAGAGGCAGGAGGATCGCTATGAGTTTGAGGTCAGCCTGGTCTACAAAGTGAGTCTAGGACAGGTAAGGTTACACAGAGAAACCCTGTCTTGAAAAACCAAAAGCCAAAAAAGTTTCTTTCTTGACTTATTTAGTCAGGGTTAGTTTCTTCAATTAACAAATCTTTTAGCGGTAGTGTTTATTTCTAGATATACACTGGAATGACCTTTTAAATTAACCTGGAACAATCTTACATGACCCGACTCTGAAATGCACCTGCAGCCTCCCACACACGGTCCTCAGCTACAGACACACCTTCCTGCTGCTCTGCGTTTGCATGGTATCTCCTTTGTGTAAAACACTGTCTCACTTACTTGTCCTAAAAGACTCAGGATAAAAAAAAATGTACCTATTTGTACACCTTAAAACATTATTTCCTTTATGATAAAAGGTCAGGACAAAATGTGCTCTCAAGCTTACAGTTTACAAACACAGTTTATTTGTATTTTCATTGTGTTTACATCCATCTACCCTGGCTTAAGCTGAGAGCCAAGAAAGTTGTCCTAACTTCATAAGAACACAAATACAGGACCCACTAAATGTTTGTTGAATGAAAGAAGAAAACACACTAGGGAGCTGTTTTTTTTTTCCCCCATCTTAACCATCATATAAATCATTATGCTTTGAGGGGGAGGCTCACTTTACAAAGTCAGCACTTTACCTTTATGTTTTCGTAAAAAGTCAATGCTCTTCTGCAGAACAGTGGACTTGTCCATCTTCCTCGCGTTACCAGGCAGCATAGAGCCCAGTTCCTTAATGAGAACATTGAACTGATCTCTACGCTTCTTTTCTGACTTGTTTCTAGACACTCTATAAAAAAATAAAATATATAGTTTTAAAACAATCCATTTAATTACACAAATAGTTTCATACAGTGTTTAATTTGGAAAAGACATAATTTATTTAAGCTCACTTTTCAAAAGGTCAGGAGATAATTTGTAACCAGCATACTGACAGTCTAAGCTTTTCTACTTCACTACTGTGTCTAATACATGGAGGGCTTACACATTTATTTACTGTTTTCTACTTCACAGCACTACCTTTTTGCTTTGTCCTTGTCATCTTCTTCCACCAATCCATCAAAAATACTACTGTCATCTCTACAGAAGAAAACAAGTGAAAGCACTAAGTAAGAGGAACACATAAGCATCACCACCAACAAAACGACAGGTGTACCGACTCAGACTGACCTGCTCCTTGGGTGAGCAAATAAACGCGAGCTCAGGAAGCATTAGCTTATTTTCTAATAAGGTTTAATTACAGTTAGTTATATTTTAATTTCACATGTGAGTTTTAAAGGCAGTTATACTCAGCTAAACAAGACTTTATTTAATTTAAATCTTATTTCAAACTTTTACAACTACTGAAAAATCTATCTAAAGCCAGTATGAAATTATGTCACTGTATTAAACTACTCACTTGGAATTATATTAACAATTATTCTAAAAGTGAATTTTAAGAACATACCTGTCAACAATTGAGCTCATTTTACTACAGCTTATGGTAAACAACATAACACATTATGTTTTCGTCTTGTGGTAGACATTTGTACTTCTCCTTGGGAGGAAAGAAAAAAGAAACAGTTACTAGTTTTCTAAAACACTTCTACAAAGTTATCTTGAGAATATTATAGGTTACTCTGAAGACTTCAAATGAAGCTGGTACATTATTTTCAAACAAATATCTTTGGATGGCAAATATTTTGGGCCTTTTTCCTCTAAAAGTAATATAGAAAAACTCATTCACGTATTTCTATAGAGTAATACACTGTCATTTTTAAAATTCAGCATATACTTTGCTAGATAACTATAAACTGGGCCACATTAATACAATCTAATAAACATTTGGTAAGAGTCTATTTTCTGCTAAACAACATGGTAGTCCAAAGCTCAGATGCAAAGGCAAAAATCTGATTTTCTTGATACATACCACTTACCAAATTTAAATCAAGTAAACAATTTAAATAATTCTAAACACCTAAGGAAATATATGGGCACTGACTCTGACATGAACTCTGGTGCCCCCTATTTGACCACTTCCCCTGGGTGGGGAGGCCTCGTGGCACTCAAAGGAAGGAGAAGCAGGCTGTCTGGATGAGACCTCATAGGTTATGATCATATGGTGGGGGAGGAGGTCCCCTCTGTCACAGGCCTAAGGTAGGGGAATAGGGTGAAAGAGAGAGGGAGGGGGAACAGGAAGATACAAGTGAGGAGATAACAATCAGGATGTAATCCGAATAATAAACCTTGATAAAAAATAAAAATAAATTTAAAAAAAGAAAGAAACAGAAGCAATCATTAAGTGTCCCAACCAAAATAAGCCCAGGGCCAGATGGTTTTAGTGCAGAATTCTACCAGACTTTCAAAGAAGAAATGATACCAATACTCCTCAATTATTCCACAAAATAGAGATAGAGGAACACTGCCAAAATCATTTTGAGGCCACAGTCACCCTGACACCTAAACCACACAAAGATTCAACCAAGAAAGAGAATTGCACACCAGTCTCCCTTATGAACATTGACAAAAATATACTCAATAAGATACTCATAAACTAAATCCAAGAACACATCAAAAACATAAGCCACCATGATCAAATAGGCTTCATCCCAGGGATGCAGGGATAGTTCAACATGCAAAAAAATCCATCAATATAATCCACCATATAAACAAACTGAAAGAAAAATACATGATCATCTTCATTAGATGCTAAAAACGCTTTTGATGAAATCCAACACCCCTTTAAAAGTCCTAACAGGGACATGGATATCAGGACCAGGGATATAAGGCCTATACCTAAACACAATAAAGGCAATCTACAGGAAGCCAATAGCCAACATCAAATTAAACAGAGAGAAACTTAAAACAATTTCACTAACATCAGGGACAAAACAAGGCTGCTTACTCTCTCTGCGTCTATTCAATACAGTACCTGAAGTTCTAGCTAGAGCAATAAGACAATTAAAACAGATCAAGGGACTACAAAGTGAAAAGAAAGAAGGCTACATATTGCTAATTGCAGATAATAATATACGTATGTGACAGCAAAAATTTTTACCAGGGAACTCCTACAGCTGATAAACACCTTCAGGAAAGTGGCTGGATACAAACTTAACTCAAAAAAATCAATAGCCTTCCTATATACAAATGATATATGCACTGAGAAAGAAATTAGGGAAACAACACCCTTCACAATAGCCACAAATAATATAAAAGGTCTCAGTGTAACTCTAACCAAGCAAATGAAAAATCTGTATGAAAAGAAATTCAAGTCTTTGAAGAAAGAAGTTGAAGATACCAAAAGATGGAAAGACCACCCATGTTCATGGATTGGTAGGATCAATATAGTAATAATAGCCATCTATAAAAGCTATCTACAGGTTCAATGTAATTCCCATCAAAATTCCAACACAGTTCTTTACATACTTGAGAAAAACAACTCTCAACTTCATACGTAAAACCAAACAACCCAGAATAGCTGAAACAACCCTGTATTGTAGAAGAACTTCTGAAGGTATCACCATCCCTGATTTCAAGCTACACTACAGAGTAATAGTAATTTAAAAAGGCACATAACTGGCATAAAAAACAGACAGATTGATCAATAGAATCGATTCAGAAGTAAATCCACACACCTATGGACACCTGTTGACAAAGAATCCAAAACCATACAATAAAAAAAAGAGAGAAAAGAAAAGAAAAGAAAGAAAGCATTTTCAACCAACAGTGCTGGACCAACTGGATGTCCGCATGCAGAAGAACACAAATAGGTCCACATCTATCACCCTGCACAAAATTCACGTCCAAGTGGCTCAAAGACCTCAACATAACACCAAATATACCAAATCTAATAGACGAGAAAGTGGGGAATAGACTTGAACACACTGACACAGGAGACAACTTCCTGAACAGAATAACAACAGCTCAGGCACTAACATCAATATATAACAAATAGGACCCCATGAAACTGAAAAGCTTCTGTATGGCAAAAAGCACTGTCCATAGAACAAAATGGCAGTCTACAGACTGGGAAAAGATCTTCACCAACCGTGTATCTGACAGAGAGCTGATATCCAAAATATATAAAGAACTTAACAAACTAGACACCAACAGACTAAATAACCCAACTAAACAATGGGGCACAGAAGGGGAAACAAAAGATATATGAAGAAGATGGAGGGAGGGAAGTGGGTGGGAGAGGGGTGGGAAGGGGAACAGAGATGTGGGGTAGATCAGGTGTGGGGAGGGGGAAGGAGGGAGGGGAAGGACTAGGAGAGAGGATCGAAATCAGTGAGGGGGCTGTCTCTGGAATGGGGGAGGCTCCAGGGAGGCTATGGCAGGTGACCCTAGCAGCAGGGGCTATGGAGCCTGAAGCTGACACCTCCTGTAGGCAGGTGGAACTTCCAGTGGAGGGAGGAGGACTCCAATTCACCCATAAAACCTTAAACCCAAAATGTGTCCTGCCTACAACTATGTCCTCTTAACACCCGTCAGAGTAGCTAAGATCAAAACTTAAGTGACAGCACATGTTGGCAAGTATACGGAGAAAGGGGAACACTCCTCCATTGCTGGTAGAAGTGCAAACTTGTACAACCACTTTGGAAATCAATTTGGCGGTGTCTCAGAAATTTGGGAATAGTTTTAGCTCAAGATTCAGTTATAGAGTTCCTGGGCATATCCCCCAAAGAGGCTCCACCATGTAACAAGGACATTTGCTCAGTTTTGTTCATAGCAGCTTCACTCGTGTAACAGCCAGAACTTGGAAACAACCTAGATATCCCTCAACTGAAGAAAGGATAAAGAGAACGTGGTACATTTATATGGTGGACCATTACTCTATTAAAAACAATAACATCACAAAGATTATCCTGAGTGAGATGACCCGGAGCCAGAAAGATAAACATGGTATGTTCTAATTTATAAATGGATATTAGCCCTGAAACACAGGATAACCATGCTATAATACACAGACCCAAAGAAGCTCAGTAACAAGGATGGCCCAAGGACGCACACTTGCATCTCTCTGAGAAGGGAAATATAATAGACATCAGGGGGTGGAGGGAGGGAGGGAACTAGGTAAGGGAGGAGGCGGGAGGGGGAACAGGATGGATCAAGGGGTAGGTAGGGGTAGTAGGGAGAGAGGAAACTGGGATGGAGGGGCAACCTCCGGGATGAGCTAGAAACCTAGGACGATGGAAACCCCCAGGAATCTATGAGGGCGACCCTAGCTAAGACTCCTAGCCATGAGGGCTACGGAATCTGAAATGGCCATCGCCTGTAACCAGGAAAGACTTCCAAGGGAGAGACTGGGACACCAACCCAGGCACAAAGCCTTACACCCACAATTTCTCCTGCCAACAATACATTCGGGGTAAAGATGAAGCAGAAACTGTGGGAGTGGCCAACCAGCAACTGGCCTGGCTTGAGACCTATGCCGTGAAAGACAGCCCATCCCTGACCCTACTGATATTCTGCTGTACTTACAGACAGGCACCTAGCATAACTGTCACCTGAGGCTTCACCCAGCAACTGATGGAAACACATGCACAGACTCACAGCCAAACATTAGGCAGAGCTTAGGGAACTCTATGGAAGAGAGGGAGGAAGGACTGAAGGAGCCAGAGGGGGCCAGGACACCACAAGAAAACACACAGAACCGACGAACCATGGGGTCCACACAGATTGAACCACCAAACAGAAAGCACGCATGGAACAGACCTAGGCCCTCTGCCCATGTGGGACTCCTGACGTGAGGCGCAGGAGCTGTACCTGACTCTTGCCTGCCTCAGGATCCCTTTCCCCTAGCTGAGCTGCCTGGCTAACCACAACAGGAGAAGCAGCACCTAGTCCTCCCACAGCTTGATATGCTAGGTGGGTTAATATCCAGGCTTCCTCTTTTCTGAGGACAAATGGAGACCATGAGAAGGTGGGAGGTGAAATGAGAGGGAGGGACTTGGAGGAGAAGGGGGGTGTAAAATAAATTAGTTAATTAAAAAGAAAGAAAGTCTGTAATGAACAAAGAGACAGATACCTGGAAAACTATAAACTATACAATGAAGGCTACACTGTCCAGTGGCATCATCTAGAAAAGAAGCAATCAAGTGTGTCTGTGAGAATTACAAAGGGGAAGCCTGAAGCAATGAATCTTGAAACAGATGAAGATGACTGAAACCATGGTGCAAAGGCAGGAAGCATTCTCCCCATCAGAGAAGGACTCCTCTCCTGGCTGACTCAGAACCCACACTTGCATAAGATGCTCACTGATTTCTATGACTATGAGGTCTGAGCAGCAACGCGCTAGATAACACAGAGACAGAGGCTGAGAGGATTCTAAGCAGCAGAGGAACAAACAGTAACTGCACAGGCCATGAAATAGAGCAACGCTCCATTTGAGAAAATCAAGGGCTTATTTTCTTCGTAGGCATGTTATAGTTTAGTGTTTTAATTTTTAGCACACAAAGGGACCACAGGGATGTCAAGGAGAAGGCAAATCAAGCAGAGAAAATAAATGTCATAAAATGTTTCATACCACTTCTACACTTAAGTAATTAAAATGTACTGCTTTCTGAATCATAAGCCTAAAATTCCTTCACAAAGCAATTTTACCAAGCTATGAGTTAAATATTGAATAACAAATGACCTTATTTATAAACAACCTAAGTTTTGAGGTTTAAGAAGTTTTATATTGTTTCCTATATTTAGAATTTAGAAAATAATATACATTAACATACAACTCTATTACTAAAAGTATTTTACCAAGAGATTCTAAGAAACTCTATCACTGTTTTCATATGTACCTTCCTAAGAGGAGGAGACACTAGCCCTTGAAAATGACATTGCATTGCCTTTGTACTTAGGCTAACAAAATGGGTCTTGGGATTAAGAATTCTTATGAGATAATGACAAAATCAATATCATGACAGACCACTGTGACTAAGTGCCTGGGTTAATATAACAGGGAACACACAGTTCCATAACCTTCAAGTTTACCTAACTCAACCTTTTAGATGAGGAGAAAGAGCCATGGCGACACAGACGTTGGTTCTATCACTAGAGTAAAAAGAACAGTGGGAAAGGTACCAGGACCTAAAGCTGTGCCTTACGTGTCACCATCATGCTTAACTGTCCAAAGACGAAGAACAGATAAACAAGGGGTGGGGATAAATCTATCTAGGAAGACACCGCTGACGATGTATAAAATGAATGAATCAAAGTGGCTCAAGACTGACTATTAAGCTATTTTCTACTACCATCAACAATAATTTTCAAAAAAAAAAAAAACGCTGCTTAGCTCATGACTCCACTCAGAGCCATGCATGCAACTTATGACTACACTTGCTCACAGGGCAGCTCAAGACCTTTATTCCTCTTTTCCAGCCAATTGGTAGATTTTAGGAAGGGAAAGGTGTAGGTCAAATTTCTCCAGGGCAAAACCTTTCAAGAGTGTCAAACTAACAATGTGGTAATAGAGACACACACAAAATACCTAATAACCCAGGTTTTCAATCCAAAATGACAAGCTCTGTCACACTTGCTCATCAGAAAGGCTCCATTTTAGACATTACACCATGTCCTCCCCAAGCTCAAGAGAAATTCTAAGTATATTGCCTACTCATATGGAATAAAGTTTATTTATTTTTATAAAGTATTAATATTAATAGGCCAGAGTGATAGGCAGTGGGCCTTTAAAGGGATCAGCTGCAATTACTTAAAGGCACAGCTCACCAGTTCACCAAAATGCGAAAGGATCAAGTTAAGCTAGGAATTAAATGTTCCTTTACATAAGCCGCTTGAACTCCAAGTCACAGACTTAGCAGGTGAGCGTATATCACATTACTATGCCATGATGACAGGGTACTGAGGCACAAGCACTGGTGTGTAAACACTACTTTAAAACCAGCATTAAATGCAAACTTACCAGAGAATGGGCAGACAGCATTAAACCAAGAAATTCTATGAACAGTTTAGATGTGGCAAGAACAGAAGTAGCTCTTCTTCAACTTCAGCACACATCCTCACATAAGAAGGATTCCGTGTGAAAATCAATTGTGCAGTGTGTTACTAATGGCATCATACTACTGTCTTTTTAAATCCTAACTGCTGTCGCCCATCACGGGCTTTCTTCTTCCAACTGCTGATCAATACATTAACACAGCTCATCAATTAGTACTTCTTGGCTTTAAAAGACCAATAAAATAAAATAAAACCCACTTCTCTTGGCCCATCAAACCTTCTCCAGCTACTACCAAGTTTTTCCTTCTTTCCCCAGGAAAACTACAACGTCTTTATTGCCATTCTTTGATTTTAAGGTAAGAGCACGCATGGGGTTTACAGTCCAGTGGTTTGAGGAACCTTACCATAACATCAGAAGCCCTCCATGCTCTGACTCACTGTCCACCAGCAGTAATAAACTCTGCTACTGTGAACATTTTTGGTTACTTTTGATTCTTTTGTTTTCAGATACAGTGCCTAGATAGTTAAAATTTACTATGTATTTATCAATGTATTTAAATTAGCCTTTTTGGATCTCAAAAAACATCTAGATTTTTAGGCATGTTTTAGTTAACTCTACTAAGAGAATGTAACTGTTTTGGGGGAGCAGGAGAACTTTTTAAAAATAGCTTTTTAAAAAATTATTTAAATAATTTATTCAGATTACATCTCAATTGTCATCCCCTCACTTGTATCTTCTTGTTCCCTTCTCCCTCCCTCTTTCACCCTATTCCCCTCCCTTAGGCCTGTGACAGAAGGGAACCTCCTCCCCCACCATATGACCACAACCTATCAGGTCTCACCCAGACAGCCTGCTTCTCCTTCCTCTGAGTGCCACCAGGCCTCCCCACCAAAGGGAAGTGGTCAAATAGGGGGCACCAGAGTTTATGTTAGAGTCAGTGTCCGCTCTCCACATAGCTATGGAGAGTGCACCATCCATTTCTAGGTTGACTGCATCCATTGTCCTTGGCTGGTGCAGTAGTTTGGGCAGATCCCCCCGCTCCGTCCAGATCTTGATGGTCTTCAAGCAGGGGGATTTTTAAACCTTCAATTAATTGATTTATTTTTATGTGCATGGGCCTTCTGCCTTGTATATTTGTGCACCACATAGGTTAAGTGCCCACAAGGCCAAAGAGAACATAAAATCTCTTGGGACCGGGGTTACAGGTCAAGCCATCAGCCAATGCTGAGTATTGAATCTGGATTCTCTGGAAGAGCAGCCAATGATCTAACCTGCTTTCCTGGCTGGTTTTTGTTTTGTTACTTAAACAGGAGCTACAGTTATCTAGGAAGAGGGAACCATAATTGAGAAAATGCTACTATTAGACTGGCCTGTATGTAAGCGTATAGGTGTACTTTCTTAATTAATGTGGGATGGCCCAGCCGATGCCCGCGTGGGCAGGCGGCCCTGGAGTGTGTAAGAAAGCAGGCTGAGCAAGCCATGAGGAGCAAACCAGTAAGCAGCCTCCCTCCACAGCCTCTGCATCAGCTCCTGCCCTCAGGCTCCTGTCTTGATTTCCCTCAGTGAGTGGCTTAAGAGTTCTATGCTAAATAAATCCTTTCCTGTCCAAGTTGCTTTTGGTCATGTTTTTAATCACAGCAATAGATACCCAAGGCAATTGCTGAGCAATCTTTCCAACCCTGAGGATGTGTTTTCTTTTTCTTTTTTACATTATAAACACTCACCCCTCCCAACTTTCCAATACTAAAATTCTAAGTTTTTGTAAATGCAATTCAAAGTTAAGCCTCAGCCTTTTATCATATTACATTTGACTTCCCCAGAGCTAGTAGCTATGGCAGTTTGAAAGAGAACGGCTGCCACAAGCACACGAGTTTGAATAGTTGGTCCCCAGTTAGCACAAATATTTGAGAAGATGAGGAGGTGTGGCCTTGGAGGAGGGTGTGTCATAGGAGTCAAGTCAAGATTTGTGTCTTAAAGAGCTTCCTGCCATGCCCAATGTGCTGTGGTTTGAGATATGAGCTCTCGGTATTCCTGCAGCCATTATGGACTCCCAATTCTCCTGAATTATAAACCCAGTAAAACATTGTAAAAAGTTACCTTGGTCATGTGTTTTACCACAGCATGAGAAAAGCAACTGATAGCTGTTCTTTTCTTTGTAGTTTACCTAGTTTTGTACATACTTTGTTTGTACATACTACAAACTCATAAATATCTAAATATACCTTCTGTATCTTCTTGTACATGGTACATCCTACCACTGTCCAATGGCTTCCCCTAGAACTCTCTTATCTTTTCCCATGATGTATACTTGTTATTTACACCCGCAAACAGTACTGTCATCTTGGGACTGGGTTCATGACCATCCTGATGATTCCTTAGGTTCCTAGTTAAGCTGCATATCTTGGGTATTTTGTCAGGGTGACTAAAAGCTGACTAACATATCATGACTTCATCGTTTTTATTTACTTGATTTTTGCTTGCCAAAAGAGAATTATCAAAAGTTCAACACCACTTATTATTAATCCTTTGTATGTGACTGACTTCTTTCATCATGGCAGCAATCTCTCTGTTCTAAAATTTAATGGTAATGTACCCTATTTTCCATTTATTTTTCTAGCTATATCAGTCATTCTGGAAGCTATAACGTATGCCCTCTCATTCAAGCAAGGATTCTTAAATCATTCGCTATTTATTGTTTTCCTCCTTTGTTTCCTTGACTAAAAATTTTATTATCTGAATATGGAGGATACTAGACAGTTTTATCTAATTTTTACTTTTCTCTCTACTTTCAACACATTACTTTTATTTTCAACCCTTCCATTCAGCTCTTACTTATTTTATACTTGCTAAAGAACAGTAAGACATGAAGGAGCAATTGCAGAAGTCTTTGCTATTTTCCGGGGGTTTTTATTTTTCCCACCCTTTATCCCCAGCACTTCACCCCTCACACTAGATAGCAGAGAAGCAAGGATAGCGGGGAGAAAGAACTTAGGAAAATCCCTGAATCTAATTTCTTTCCTTTTGTTCTTTGACCACAGCTACTTGTAAACTGCAACCAATGTCCCTAAACAACCAACAACCACCTACCTCTCCTTTAGGGGCCCTAGCATTTATAGGGCCCCAAATCATAGCTGCTGCATAAAGTCTGAAGCAGCCCCATATCCCCATACCTGGGATTAAAACAAAACCATATTCTTGTATTTCTGTGTTTCTTAAGAAATCAAAATTCTAAGATTGTCACTATAGTTTCTGAGTCAGAAAGAAAAATATTTGCAACAAATTACTGTTTTAGTACCACAATCACTTTCATTTCCAGATATAAAAAGGTGGCCTCAATTCATGACAATTTCAGAGGCTCTCTGATGACAGAAGTTTCTCAGACCTCCCATTGCTAGCTTAAGAAATTTACTACACTTTCATCTGCTTTTCAAGGTGCAAAATTTTGTTTCTGTCTCCTTGTCTCCTTTCTGTCCTTGTGAAGAAGTTATATTATTTGCAAAACTTATTTTTTATTTAGCTGTGACTGGTTAATCTTGGTCAACCTTCCTAATACTGTAACACTTTAATACAGTCCCTTACATGTGATGATCCCTACCCATAAAATTATTTCAATACTACCCTTAATTGTAATTTTGCTTCTGTTATGAATCATAATGTAAATATCTAATATGGAGGATGGTCTTAGGCGACCCCTGTAATTGGCTGAGAGCATCTGACCTAAAAGATTAATGACGCAAGCCTTTGGAGTACCTACAGGGTAGTGCCAGAGTCACATGTATCCTCAGGACTCTGACATAATGAACAGATTAGTCTTTTGCTGGACACATATATTAAGGTATTATTGGAAGGTGGTAAAAGTTAGAAGGTGAGGCCTAGTGACAGAAGTAGGTCACTGGTGGCCAGATCCTAGGCTGTGTCTTGTTCTGGCCTCTTCCTTTATCTTGCTCCTTCCTCTGCTTCTTGTTTCTAATGATCAACCTCACAATGAGCCCAGAAACCCAAAAGCAAATAACCATGGTCTACTAAAACCAGAATCCAAAATGGTCGTCGAGAAGTCTGTCTTTAGGAAGCTTGTGTGAGGCACTCCATCAGTCACGAGGGAGCTAATACACTGGCTATAGGGGATTTCAGGAACGAGACCCAGCCACGGTGTTTGCCCTCTGAGCCCAGGCGTCCTCCTCCTCTCTCATCACTCTTAAGTTCGCACTCATAAACTCCACTAAGACTGCTCATTTGTAACCACAAAAACTGCCCTGCAACGCAAGGCCTGCTTCCTTGATTCTCTAGATGATTCCTTGGTGAATGTGATGTACGTGACCACTTCTGTACTGATATAATGATCTCCTTTCTTGACAACATCTTCCAGCTTATCTATTCATTTTAGTGACCGTTGCTTCTCCTATAATAAATCTTAGTCTGTACTAGGACTTAATGCATGTCCTAGGTAAATGACTACAAACTTTTAAGCACTTCTTTAAGCCAACAACTTCTAAATCTATTCTCTTAGTCCAGATTTCCAACTGCAGAGCCTTAAATACAGACTGCCTTATCACATGGTCCAGGCTAGCCTCAAGTTTTAGATCCTCTATCTCTGCCTCCCAAAAAGGCATCTGGACACAATGCCCTTTTGACATATCTATAGTCTGTATTGGTGTATGTAGTATATGTATGTTAGATATACACACATGTACCTGCAGGTATGTGCATGTGTGTAAACCAGAGATTGGCAATCGATGTCTTCTTCTATTTTTCTGCACCTGAAGCTCACCAATTTAGCTAATCAGGCCAGGGAGTTCTGGGGACCCATCTGCCTCTGCCCCTTAGTGCTGGGATTATAGGCTCACAATGCCACAACCTCTTTTTCTTGCAGGAGCTAGGGATGTGAACTCAGGCTGGTCCTTCTGTTTACAATAGCAAGCACTGCCCAGTGAGCCATCTCTCCAGCCACTGTATTCTACAGGTTTTCAAGTGTCCAAAATACAATACAGTTTAATCAGAGCACCTGACTTTCTTCTAGCCATCTGTTTTACTCTGCGTTTTCTTTTGCAAGCTGATCTTCATGAATGCTTTGTACTGCACAGGACACACTCCAGCCACTTTATACTCTGCTCTTCAAACTTCCCAGGCATTTCTGTGTCAATGCAGCTTCTTTTCTCTTTCAGAAGTACACATGGCTTAGGTCCATCAGAGGTACACATGGCTTAGGGCCATCAGAGGCACACATGGCTTAGGTCCATCAGAGGCACACATGGCTTAGGGCCATCAGAGGCACACATGGCTTAGGGCCATCAGAGGTACACATGGCTTAGGTCCATCAGAGGTACACATGGCTTAGGGCCATCAGAAGTACACATGGCTTAGGGCCATCAGAGGCACACATGGCTTAGGGCCATCAGAGGCACACATGGCTTAGGGCCATCAGAAGCACACATGGCTTAGGGCCATCAGAGGCACACATGGCTTAGGGCCATCAGAGGCACACATGGCTTAGGGCCATCAGAGGCACACATAGCTTAGGGCCATCAGAAGCACACATGGCTTAGGGCCATCAGAGGCACACATGGCTTAGGTCCATCAGAGGTACACATGGCTTAGGTCCATCAGAGGTACACATGGCTTAGGTCCATCAGAAGTACACATGGCTTAGGGCCATCAGAGGCACACATGGCTTAGGGCCATCAGAAGCACACATGGCTTAGGGCCATCAGAGGCACACATGGCTTAGGGCCATCAGAGGCACACATGGCTTAGGGCCATCAGAGGTACACATGGCTTAGGTCCATCAGAAGCACACATGGCTTAGGGCCATCAGAGGCACACATGGCTTAGGGCCATCAGAAGCACACATGGCTTAGGGCCATCAGAGGCACACATGGCTTAGGGCCATCAGAGGCACACATGGCTTAGGGCCATCAGAGGCACACATGGCTTAGGGCCATCAGAGGCACACATGGCTTAGGGCCATCAGAGGCACACATGGCTTAGGGCCATCAGAGGCACACATGGCTTAGGGCCATCAGAGGCACACATGGCTTAGGGCCATCAGAGGCACACATGGCTTAGGGCCATCAGAGGCACACATGGCTTAGGGCCATCAGAGGCACACATGGCTTAGGGCCATCAGAGGCACACATGGTTTAGGGCCATCAGAGGCACACATGGCTTAGGGCCATCAGAGGCACACATGGCTTAGGGCCATCAGAGGCACACATGGCTTAGGGCCATCAGAGGTACACATGGCTTAGGGCCAGCCATTTCACTTCAACAAATGACTTTTTCAACACGGCCTTCTCCAATCACTTTAGGAAAGCCATCACCGATCTCTGGTATCCATTTTAATTTTCTTGGCAACACTGACACTTGGTTTATTGCTTGCCTTCCTTGAAAATGTAATCTTCATGAGACAGGGATCATCGTGCAGTCATTTATTGAAGTAATACATAAACTGTAACTTCCGAATGGCAAATGTCTGAGCTGGGATTAACATAGAAGCAAAACTTTGTAAGTAATGCTTTCTTCAAATAAGTATGCCAATTTCTAAGTTCTTTTACATATATTTTCTCTGGGAAGAATCAATTCAATGGAGCATTATAGGATGCCTTTACCTTTTTCACCTTTTAGATCTTTAGAATGGAATCTCCAAAAGCCACGGGTTCAAGGTCTTCCTCTGTAGAACTGACCATCGGAACTCTGTTTAAACAAAGCAAAAATGTTAAATTTATCCAACTTACATACAATTATCATGAAAACATTTTAATTAATTCTTAAACAAAGTAAAATTTAGAACTTTGTTACAAAAATGTACAATAAAATTTAAATTCTAAAAAAAAGTTTTAAAACTACAAATGAGGCCAGAGACCTAGGAGAAAACCAAATCCTACTGTTCTACAAAAGGAATGTGGCCATAAAATGATGACTGGTAGCATTCTGCTATGCTCACTCATCAGTGTTTGCTCAGCCATCATCACAGAAGCTTCCCCTACAGTAGGTGAGAACAAATACAGAGACCCACAGGTGGCAGACCTTGGAACCTCAGTCCTCAGTGTAATGTCTCCATGAATCCAGGGGAGAGGAGGTACAAAGAGTGTAAGGACCAGAGGGGATGAAGAGCACCAAGGAAACAAAGCCTTTCAAACGCAGACCTGATGGACAGACGACCTCATAGAGACTGTGGCAGCACGCACAGGGCCTGTACAAGTCTGAACCAGGTGGGGTCCCAGAGATGAGAGGAAAAGTGAACACAAGCCTCACCAATCCCAGAAGCTATGTCCAATCAAAAACCACTTGCAAATGAAAAACAATCAGTTGTATGCAGTGGAGTCCGGGTATATAAGCCATTCTTTAAAGGTGGGCCCCAAGCCCAGCGGAGGATGGCCAACAGAGAATGACCTCATGGCAGTTTGAAGGTTCTCTGTCTCGTAAGGTTTAATAAGATATATATATTTTAAATTAAGAGTCTTTTGAAAATATATTATATGGCTTCTAGTTTTGGTGTTTTTACGAGATTCTTATCTGCATCTTCATGTGTATCTTGTGTTTTTTCTTTGGCTATTTATCTTGTTTGTTTTGTCTTTTTTTTTTTAATCTTATTTTATTATTATTGTTTAGATGCCTGTTTGCAAAAAGGGTGTGGATTCTGATGGGAAGGAAGGTGGAGGGGGAGACCCTGGTGGAGCTGGGGGGGGGGGGATCCTGGTGGAGCTGAGGGACAGGAATCAGAATCAGAATGTATTAGATGAAAAAAAATCTTTTTTTGTTTTTGAGTTTTTTTATTTTTTGAAAAATCTATTTTTAATAAAAGGAGAAAAAAGAACACAGAAAACATAAACAAGATAAATTACTTTTAATTCTCTATAGAAACTGAACTGCAAGTATTTTTAAAAATTATAGAAGTATCCTAATGAACATACAATGTAAATGTAAGGGATGACATCAGTAACATGAAGTAGGAGAAAGAGTAAATGACTCGAATTTCTGCATGCAAGTCAAGTTTTCAGCTTAAAGAGACGGTTACATTTATGCAATACCCATAGCAATAACAAATATTGCTACAGATGCACAGAAAACAGTAAAAGCACAATAATGTAAAAAGAAAATAAATGCAAAGGGACCCAGCAAGGAAAGAGGAAGATAAGCGCTAGTGAGCTGGAAAGCAGGAAGTTACAGCAATGTAAAGGATTACGTCCTCAAGTGAAATAAGTAAGATCCAACCATACAGCATCTGTAAGACTCACTTGACACTTAGAAGTACACAGGCTAGAAGTGAAAGGGCGGAGTGAGAGACCTTCCACATAGGTCAGGGAGAAACAAGGAAGGGGCTCATGTAACCATACTTAAACTACACAATAGACTTTAAGTAAAAAAGTGTCATGAGGTGAGGACACACACACACAACACACAACACACACACACACACACACACACACACACACACACACACACACACACACACACCCCACGTCACTCAAAAGCTACAATTACAAATGTATACTCGCACCAACAAAGCATCTAGATCTAACAAGCAGAGTAAAGGGAGGTAAAACAATGGACCATGAAACAAAAATAAAAGCAGACTTACATTACAGACCAAACATATATAACAATATTTCATGCAACAGCCACAGAATGTACACTCTTCTCAAGTGCACTGAGAAAACCTGTAGAACAGGTCATATATTAGATCATAAAACAAGCTTTCACAAATCTAAGTCTGAAGTATGCTTTCTCACCACAATAGAATAAAAAAAGATTCACAACGTGCAGACTTAACAGCACACTATTACAAAGCCAGAGGGCTGAAGACTAAAGCAAGAAGGAAACTACCTAACATTCTGAGGCACAAAACTCATCAACATGCACGGACACAGCCGTCACAGAGCAGCACTGAAGTCATGCACGGACACAGCCGTCACAGAGCAGCACTGAAGTCATGCATGGACACAGCCGTCACAGAGCAGCACTGAAGTCATGCATGGACACAGCCGTCACAGAGCAGCACTGAAGTCATGCATGGACACAGCCGTCACAGAGCAGCACTGAAGTCATGCATGGACACAGCCGTCACAGAGCAGCACTGAAGTCACGCATGGACACAGCCGTCACAGAGCAGCACTGAAGTCACGCATGGACACAGCCGTCACAGAGCAGCACTGAAGTCACACATGGACACAGCCGTCACAGAGCAGCACTGAAGTCATGCATGGACGCAGCCGTCACAGAGCAGCACTGAAGTCATGCACCCGTCACAGAGCAGCACTGAAGTCATGCACGGACACAGCCGTCACAGAGCAGCACTGAAGTCATGCACGGACACAGCCGTCACAGAGCAGCACTGAAGTCATGCACGGACACAGCCGTCACAGAGCAGCACTGAAGTCATGCACGGACACAGCCGTCACAGAGCAGCACTGAAGTCATGCACGGACACAGCCGTCACAGAGCAGCACTGAAGTCATGCACGGACACAGCCGTCACAGAGCAGCACTGAAGTCATGCACGGACACAGCCGTCACAGAGCAGCACTGAAGTCATGCATGGACACAGCCGTCACAGAGCAGCACTGAAGTCATGCACGGACACAGCCGTCACAGAGCAGCACTGAAGTCATGCACGGACACAGCCGTCACAGAGCAGCACTGAAGTGCCCTCAGCGAAACTACACGCCCAGGCGCAGCCCTGTGACAAGCACTCGCCTCGATACACTCACAGCCTTCGGTCCAACATCAAACTCTGAAAAATGAAAATTAAGAAACCTCAAAGAACTAGAAAGAAAAGCAACCAAGGCCACACTCTGCAGAGGGAAGGGGATAAAGAACAGCATAAGACCAAAACCATACAAACTGACAGAATACGCCTCCAATTCTATAATGTAGATTCAGGGAAATCAAATGAGAACCAGACAATCCAAGTGAAGTCACAGAAGCAGGACTGTACGACATTATAATGACAGATGAGACAAACAACAACTGGAGAAACTCCTACAAATGCACAGCCTGTCAAGACTTAAACGTGAGTAAAATCTGAATAGATAAATATACTGACCCAATAATCAAACACTTCTCACAAAGAAAAGCAAAGAACCAAACTGGTTTCATTGATTCTATCAAACCTTGAAGAGTGAACGTCTTTTCTCCTCAAACTCTTCCAAAGAACTTAAAGAGAATGGTACAAAGTGAGCCTACAAAGCTAGTATGATCCTAACAAAAATCTACAGAGAAACAGTAAGAAAAACTAAGGAAAGTCCAATACGGCTGCGCTATGACGGCTAACCCTGACTGTCAACCTAGGAGGTAAGCCTGGGTATCCCTGTAAGGAATCCTGAGATCTGGTTGACTGCCAAGACCTACGCTGGTGTGAGCAGCACCGCTCCCTGGGCTGGGGTCCAGGACTGCACACAAAGAAGAAAGGTAATTGAGCAAAGTGCGTGCCTCCCCTCTCCCCACTGCCTGTGCATGCAGTGTGACCAGCTGCCTCAAGCTCCAGCTGACTGGCGTGCTTCCTCACTAAGCACTGTGTTAAGATACAACCACAGCCAGGAATTCGCTCGTCTTAAAGGAAAACTGAAAAAACACAATAAAATAAATTTTAAAAAAAGGCAAACTATGGTTCAGTGGATACAGTACTTGCCTATCAAGCATGAAGCCTGGGTTTAGTGACACGCCAAATAATCCAGGCACGATAATGAAGTCTGTAATCCTAGCACTCAGGAAGTGAAGGCAGGAGGGTACCCAGTTCAAAAGCCATCCTCCTCAGCTACACGGCACTTTCAAGGTTAGCCTGGGCTGTAGCAGACTCTGACTTTTAAAAGTGTGTGTGTGCGTGTGTAGCTTGAGACACATAAATAGTTTGAAAATATACAGATCTTTTGATCCACTAAAATCATTTTGGGAAATAAGCAAACAGAGGCATCCTAAGTTTTATAATCATTGCAATATTACTTAAAGTAAAACTAGAAAAAATTTATGTCCAATTATATTTATATTGGCATCAAAATATAAAAGCAAAGTTACAGCACTGATGGCTTCTGGGATAGTTTATAAATATGATTTTCACATTTTCTTCAGTACATTCTAAAACTTCCTCCATAAACATGTATTCTTATAATCAGAAAACTGAAGTTTCTTTTTATCCTTTTATAAATCAGGTGTCTAATACTACATGTAAGAAGGAAGATAAAAATAAATTTTTATTCCAAAAAACAAAAACAAGCAAAAGTTAGTTTTCTATCTGCCATTCACATTGTTTAAAGGGGAGACAGTTTTTTTTAACTTAATTTAATTATTGCTAATTATCAAAGAACTCAAAAACTTAAGGTAAAGACCAAAACTATAAACTTCCTATAATAATTTATAGATTAAAGCTGTAATTTTTTCTAACATCCTACTGATTCACTGGTCTACTTCAGAATTCAGTTTGTTAAATTTAGTACCACAAACCTTGCTTATTTGTATGAACATAAATCAAAAATAGTGCTAAAACTGGTATGATATGAAACTCAAGCATTGCTCTTTTAAGATATTTACTGAGTTATAAATTCCACAGCCCCGCCTCCTCTCCTCTCAATCCCTCCCTCATTCCCCGCCCCCAGCCCCAGTCCCCTCTTTCTTCTTGGAGATGGAGGCCTCCCGTGGGTATCAACCCAACGTAGCCTATGCTGAGTAGAAGCAGGCACATCTTCTTGGAGGATAGACAAAGCTCTGCACTTAGAGGAGAGGGAGCCAAAGGCAGGCCACTGAGTCAGAGACAGACCCTGCTCCAGTGTTAGGGGTCTCACATGATCAAGCATCATTCTTTAAAACCACACCCCAAGCCAGGTTTATGAATCAAGCGGTGTAGTGACTTAATGACACTAAAACTCTAACTTATCGAATGTTGAAGAATGAATAATTTCTGAAGCATTATTAAACAAAACAAAAACTAGTAGCAAGTTCTCTTAGCAAAACATAAGACCATTTCAAAAATTCAATTAATAGATTTCTACAAATATCATCTAAACTGTTTGCATAGTGCCCAAATAAATACAAGAACCTATTTACTCTTCTATAAAACTTCTTCGTTGTTATACCATGTTTAAAGTATGACCTAACTCCTAAATGCACACTAAAAATGATGTGATGTGATTTCAAAGTATGAAACAGACATCCAAACATAACTAAGCCACAGACGGTGTAAAAGAGTCCATTAACTTAGAAAGCCAAACGTGTGTAGATCTCTTAGATAGGTCCCCAAAAATGAAAGAGAAAATTGTACCAATTAAAAAATATAGCCTTTCATTAGTGCCACAAACCTTTAGGGGGGTCTGTTAGGAAATCTGACTTTGTAGCAATATTACCAAGACTTAGAACTTGTTCATGAGAGACTCAGACAAGTATAAGGTTGTGTGTGTGCAAGCGCGCACGAGCGCACACATGCTCAATATATGTATTTGCTCAAAATATATTACATACATGTATGAAAATGGCCTTATGTACCTGTGTAAGAGAAGAAACACATACACACATACACACACATATCTCTATGTTGCTAGTAAAAATTAAAGAGGCACCACACCATCTATCATTTTCACACAGCTGCTAAAACAAATTAACACAGACTTAACTTAATAATGAATATATATTCCGATATATATTTATGCCATCCCTTCAATGAACCATACTTAAAATATCACCCAAAGTATAAATAAAGCCTTTTTAAAGACTTGACTAGTCCTCTGAATTTTTTGCGGTGTAATTACTTCATTAAAAAGATAGTTGTGATAGAAACAGATACAGAGACCCACAGCCAAACACTAGGCAGAGTTTGGGGAGTCCTGTGGAAGAGGGGGAGCAAGGATTGTAGGAGCTACAGCGGTCAAGGACAGCACAAGAAAACCCACATAATCAGCTAACCTGGGCTTATGGGGGCTCACAGTGGCTGAACCGCCAACCAGGGAGCCTACTTGGGACTGGTACTAACTAGGCCCTCTGCCCGTAGGTCACAGCTTAGGAGCATGCGCTGTCTTTAATCTGGTGCCTGCGTTTGGGACCCTTTCCCCATACTGCGCTGCTTCATCTAGCCTTAATAGGAGAGATGTCTAGTCCTACTGTAAAGTGATATGCCATGGCTCATTAACATCCAGGGGAGGCCTGACCTTTTTTGAAGAGAAGCAGTGGCTGGGGGTGGCAAGGAAGAAGGGGGCGGGGGGAGGGATTGGGAGAAGAGATGGGAAACGGCAGTAGGGATATAACATAAATAAATTTATTTATTTTTAAAAAGACAGTTGTTTCTAATTATTAAAACTTAGGTTAACTGTCAATCACTTTTGTACAACCAAGTAGGCCAAGCAAGTTTACACACATCTGACTAACTCAAATAAACATTGTGAAACACAGATTATTTAGAAAACAAAGGTCATAAATATCCTGTTCATAAAATAATTACTACTTAGTTGTACTTAAGACAAAATTAATACTCATTAAGATATAAGATTAACAATCTTACAGATTACATATATATCTCCTAACTTTCCTTCAAATGTTTCAAATGAAAACACACGAAGGCAGACTTAGCCTCTCAGATGACTATCATTTCAATCAGCTAACTGATCACTTTGTCTTTAGTCAAAGTGAGAAAGTAAGAGACAATGGCATGTCAAGACTACCTCTATCTGTAGTGTGCCAAGGCACATCACTGTGCAGGCACTAGAAAGCAACTGTGTGAGGACCATGCAGACGTGCAGACAGCACACTGCTCCCCCAGCAGAAAGCTGTGGTGGACTTCAGCTCTCAGCGTGAACCGATGCTAGAAAGCAGACCTTGATGCAGGGGACAGAGCAGATGTCCACTGATGCATCTTCAATTCTTACTCTTTCCTGTCATCTCCATTGTGCTCAACCCATACAGTCAATTTGTACTTCATATATTACATTTGCAGTCCTGAAATTCTATTTGAATCATATTCTAATTTTCATGAAATTTTAAAATATTTGATGCAAACTTTAAACCCTACTTTCCACTCACACTCGCTTTGCTTTAACTCAGGGCTTGTTTAAGGTCTTTCTTGTAATTCTATTTTCCGGCTCTTCTCATGGTTTCCTTAAGAAGAGTCACAATTTCCTTTTGCTTTGTATATCAAGAAAATCTGCACTGTATTCTAGACACTTCCAACACTGCCACGCAACAATTTTAAGGTCCCCTGGGGAATACAGCTTTAAGTTTAGACCGCAGGCTCTAAGTAGCCTTGTGTGGATGGTGGTCCCCACACAAGTTCTATTTTCAAAGCTTCTGCTTTACTGTTTAGGGTCACCAACTCCATCCCTACCTGAGCTGGGGTGCATCTTGTAGGTCACTTCTCTGGGCTCTGCTTTTGGGGATCTGTTCTGAACTCAAGTAGCTTGAATGTGCTTAAACCTTGTGGGTTTAGACACACAAACAGATTTCCAAACCCTGCTTGCTCCGGCTTCCAGGGAGCTTTTACATTTCTTTAGGCCATAGACAGTTTTTTCTTCAGCATTTGGAATGTTTATGCCACCATGGCAAAGAAACTGTAACTCCAAGTGTTTCAGGGTAGGCAGGAAAAAATAGAGGAAAGCCCCCTTTCCTGTGTCCTCCCTGTCTGTCCTCCCCGTCTGTGTGCGCCCCTCCACACACCACTACTCAGCTTTGACTTCCTCCCTGCCTGACTCCTAGGATTCTCATGTTTGGTTTTTGCCTCCTAACCAGAGTTCTTGACGCCTGTCAGTGAGAAAGGTTTGTGTATTCTGCTTTAGCCATTGTATTTTATGCATTTCACAATTAATTTTTACATAGCATCTTCAGAGTCACTGATCATTAAGTCCACTAGTCCTGTCATTTTCCAGTATTTAATAGCTGTAATTCCTCTAAAAATAAAATTTCCCTCTTAACTGATGATTATATTCATTTTAATCCCGGGATATAATCTATATAGAGGATGAACAAATGTTGTTTTGTTTTGTTTTGTTTTTAATTTTCACTTGCCAATCATTTTCAGAATCTGGAACAATTTCCCTTCACTAAAAATCCTGGACATTGTTTTTAAATACTATAAAATAAGATTTCATAACTTGAACTGTTGAGGAATCTATGTAGACAATTTCTCTTATAAAATAAGGTTTGGTGGAGAGTTAGAGAAAATTCAGAAAACTTAAATGAATATATACATATTTTCCTATCAAGAAGTGGCTCTTCATGTGTATGTGGTATACATTAAAGTTTTACAATGAAGTAGCTTCTATATTTCTTAGACGCTAATTCTTAGAAAAGCAGTTCACCTTGCCTTTTAAAGCTTTCAGAAAATAATGTTATATCTTTAATTATACCAATAAGTCTAGTCAGTGAATTGATAGTGCTCTATAATGAGATTTAAAGAAACTTTATTTTCATCAAAATGCTATTATTGTTTAACACAAGCACTTCAAATCCTCCAAAGCAACCCCTTGAAGAAGTTAGCCATACTGTGATTGTGCCTACCTGACAGACATGAGAGTCCAACCGGTCTTCTCTTTCATTCAACTAACACTCCATCCAATCATGTGCCAAGTCATTGCTCATTGTGGAAGACCAAGCAGTGGTGACCAAAGCATGCACAGTGGGTAATGTAGCCAACCCCAACACCTGGGGCCACACACAAAATAATTACTGTGTTTTCTATTTTTCACAAAGGAACTGGATTTAGAGCAATGAATATGCCCACCGTTGCTATCAAGTGTTCCAGAGGAACAACAGAGGTCAACACTAAAACCCTGGTCTTCCTTCCTAATGGCATAAAACTGCCTGCATCTACAAGTAACTAATGCAAGGGGCACCTGACTACTCTGTAAGGGACAGTCCAGAGGAGTCCTAAAGTCTCTGCTGTCACTTGAAAACAGCCAGAGTTCACACAAAACAAGAGTGGCTACATCTTAGTCAAATCAACATTGAAATCTGAATCTCACCTTTTTATGTGTCATACTTAGTATTCTTAGAGGTTTTTCTTTAAAGCAAACATTACTCTTAGCTTACAGATCACAGAGAATGGATAGCTAGCATGCTGAACCTGGCAGTGTGCAGACCTCTGATGTAAACTGAAGCTGCAGCAGGTTATGTTTATCTCACAAAGGAAAAACATTACATGTACAATGTTAAAACAATCTTAACACATGACAATTGCTCATCTCTAAGTCTAAAACCTGACAAATAATTCTTATTCTACTACTATACATTCATTTGCAAATAAACCCCCTTTGTCACTGGAAATTGAAAGCTATACCTTTCATTTTTGAGAGGGAACTGAGACATTTTTAGAAATTGATAAAAAGATAAAAATTGATAAAAAAAAAAAAACCACTTGGATTTCAATCTTTTTATTGTCATAGTGTGTATGCAATGGTTCCTAAGGCTCATGTATTAAGGCTTAGTCCCAGTGAGTGGAGCTATTGACAGGCTAGCCTCATGAGGATGCTAACCTCACCAATGCTAAGTCCACAGCTAACGGGCTATGCGAGGAGATGGGACGGCTGAGAGCACACAGGTCACTGGGAGTGTGCCTTTGAAAGCCACGTCCTCCAGACCTCTGTCTGTATGAAGTCAGCCACCTTCTTCACACATGCCTGACACCATGGTGCTCTGCTTCCCACAGATCTGTAGAAACACAACAAGCTGACCATCAACTAAAAGCTCTGAAAACTCTAAGCCAAATAAAACTTTGCTCCTTTAAAAATTGGTATCAGTTTGTTACAGCAACTGGGAGCTGATACTACACACTCCCTATAAACATAAACATAAGCAATTAGAATGATTTTGAAATAAAAGCTACAAAGAAAAGTAACAGACCATGACCCAAATATGTTTATAATTCCCTGGTCACTGCTTACCAAGACACTGAAATGCCATCATATTACAATTAAGAAACAATGAGAAAGAGTATGCCTCTGAACTCAAAGAGAAGACTGAAGGCATCAAGTGAAATTCATCAAGTTCAAAGACTGATCTAGAAGGACTGCGGAGTTTCCCAAAGGCGTGTACCTTACAACCTGACAAAATCAGCCCAAAGTGAAAACTAACTACGTAAACAAGAGCAGTTGCTAACCAAATCCCAAGTATAGCACCAAGTCCACTATTACTATTTTAAATTACATTTGTAGGGGTACTCCTTTGTCAGAGAATGTGGCAACGCATATCCCAGATCTTATCAATATCTAGATTTCAGTGTAGGGAAACTTCAAATGGATTAAAAGCTTGAAGGACCATCACAGTGTAGAAAGAAACCAAGACAGCAGTACAAATGCAGAATACAAAGTATCCTTAAGGATGGGTATCCAATGTGCACATGGAGATGATCTAAAACTCAGTAAAGAAGGAAAATATGGTTTTGTCCAGAGAGGAACAGTACATTCAAAAGCCAGTCATCAGCGCGTGTGCGCGCACACATGCATGCGCGCGCACACACACACACACACACACACACACACACACACTTGAGGGATGGGAGAGAAACTAAAGTGAAAAGTGAAGTAAATAGAAGAAAACAGAATATGAAGCAAACGCCCTCAGTCACATGGAGCTTAAAAGCCAAAGTCTCCTGGCCCCAGCTCTTGACTACAGTACACTAGCTATATGCACTGGGATGGAGGCTCTGAGCAGAGTCCCTAGAGGAATTTCAGGGAGATTCTACCTTGGCTGACTAGAGGACTGCCCTGGATGAATAGCTAGCCTTGCTGCAAATGGGTAAGCCCCATCAGGGGCTCATCATGCAGAAAATGGGGGAAGGAAGTGCCCCATTTCCAACTACTAAATCGTAATTACCAAGGACTGTACTATGTTCAAAGCACTGTTTTAGTAGTTTACATATGAATTCATCCTTTATAGCATCTCTATGTGATGTCTATTAAGTACTATTTTAATGACTATATACACACACAAATAATTTTTTAGGACTACACAGAAAGCAAATAAAAATTACATCATTTACAAATATCTTAAAACACCAAATACTTAGTTATAATTAGTAAAATATGAGACTTCTATATTAAAAGTTTATTATCTTCTAAATTCATTTTTTATTTTTGTATGTATATTTTGCCTGCATATATATGAATCACATGTATGCAGTGGCCTCGGAGACCAGAAAGGGTGCCATATACCCTGGAGCTAAAGTTAAAAATTCACCATGGCCACTGTGGGAACCTAACCTGGGTCTTCTAAAAGATAAACAAGTGCTTGGAACCACTGAGCCATCTTTCCGACCCCGTATTTTAAAAATTTTTTACAAAATATATGTAAAGAAAAAAGATCTGAGTAGAATGCAATCCTATTAAAATGCCAATTAAGATTTTTTTTTTTTAAAGATAGACATAGGATGATCCAAACCTTAAATGGAAAGGTATAGAATAGCTAAATTCAGTTTTGGGGAAAAAAAATATCAGGAGTTGCTCCAACTTGATTTCAAGATTATGTTACTGCAGTAATCAAGACTGTGTGGGATTACCAGAGGGACAGATACAGTAAGCAAACAGATTAAGCCTAACACAAAAGCAGGCAAAAGTACTTGGGGGCCTGGGGGAAGCAGCCTACTGTAGAAAGGATAACCTTTCAACAATTATACTAGGGCAAATTTAATATAAAATGCTAGGCAAATAAAGGAAACCTGACCAAGAGACCCCTGGCCTGATCTTCAAACTTAATACAAAAAACTCAAAATACATCTACATTTAAAAGTGTGTTGTGTGGGGGGGGTAGGGTTGGGTTGGTAAGGCATGTACATGCAGCATGGGGGGGTAGGGTTGGGTGGGTAAGGCATGCACATGCAGCAAGGAGAACTGCCACTGGAGCTGCACGGGGGGGGGGGGGGGGGGGTTGCAAGGCACTCAGAGTAAGTGCTGGGAACTGAACTCTAGTCACCTAATCATCTGGAAGAGCAAAGAGTTCACCACTGAGCCACCTCTCCAGCCCCCGGATAGACCACGCATTTAATTCAGACCACTGAGCCATCTCTCCAGCCCCTAGATAGACCACACATTTAAGTTCAGACCACTGGATCTATAAAAGAGAAAATCATAGGGACCTAGAACTTGGCTCCGTTCTTTAACATGACTTCAAATACACGATCCACAAGCAAACAAAAACTAGTAAGTTAGACTTTATCAAAACTGAACGCTTTTGTTCCACAAAATACTGTTAAGAGTATGCAGGGAAGTGCCTGTAGCAGCAGTCTGGGAGGCAGAGGCAGGTAGGTCTCTGTGAGCTCTGGGTCTAAGCGGACTACAAAGGGAGTCCACCACAGAACCAAGAAGAAAAGAAAGGGGAAGAGTATGAAGGAAAAGCTACAGACTTGGGAAAATCACTTATCTAAAAAGGACTCATATGCAGGATATATTAAGAACTCTCAACATCATTTAGAAAGTGGATAAAAGAGATAAACAGAAGAAGATAATGAAATAAGCATATGAAAAACATATGCTAAGGCAATCATTAGGGGAGTGCAAATTAAAGACTACCTGGAGACAAAGGTAACAGTGTATCTTTATACCAGTTTAGGAGACTAACACAGGAGAATTTCAAGTTTTGAAGCCAGCCTGGGAAATCTGGTGAGACCTTGTGAGGGCTGTCCTTGCATATGACAAGGGCCTGGGGTTTAATCCCCAAAACCAAAGGAAAAGCAAGAAAGCGCCTGCCTGCCAACAAAAGCTACCATCACCACACACCTATTAGAAATGCAAAAATACGTAACAGTGACAATACCAAATGTAATGGAAGTTTTGGTTTCTTTGTAAACTTAGCTATGTGATATAAATATGTTTTGTTTTAATCCCAAGTGTGGGATTTTAGTTGGGCTTTAGTATGTCCACAGCTGATAACCGCCTCCTGTGGGCGTGGTCTTTGCCAGCTGGGTAAGGGGTGACTGCAGGGTGGTTACACTAATCTATACATTTGGTAAACTATAATTAGAATAGAAGCATACAGTAAACCAATGACAATTTTTTGAATTTTATATCATTCTATGGCTATGTAAGATGTCAACAATAAGGAAACCAGGTAAGGGATTCAATGGCTCTTTCCAACATTTTATGAATTCACATTAACATCCAAATAAAATGTTTAAAAATATATAATGTGTAAGAACATAGAGTTTTTTTTCAAAATTATTTTGGGGGGCATTAAACAAGATTGTTTAATGTAAAATTTAAAAGGCAGATACTAAAATGATATAAGCCTCTAGGGAAAGCTCAAGGCTTCTTTTACTCTCTCTCTGTTCTACATAAAGCATAAGATATTTATCTCCAGGTAGACTGGTTTGAAAGCATGAGCAACATTCAAAGTACTTAAACTAGCTACTTAGGCATTAATGTTCTACATGGACACTAAGAGAGGAAACTGAAACAAACCTTACGAAGAACAGTTTATCAATATCCTAACAAAGTGTGTCTTTACTTTTGGCCCAGCAACACAGAGTCACAATCAGACTGCTAAATGAAATAAAATGTCATCTAGTAATAGCAAGGGCTTATTTCCTGAGTTCAGGGAAAGGTGTTTTCCTAAATACAAATACATGTTTGTATATGTGAGTACTAGGGTCATACCATTAAACATAACTCTTGCCATAGACTGCAATCAAAGAAGTCTGGAAGCTAGTTTCAACTTTAAAAGAGGAAACCTGTGGCACAGACACCATGCTGGTCACATGTGAAAGACAAGGAAGGCAGAAAAGGAGACGAGAACGAAGAGGTAAGAGCGTGTCACTAAGTTATGGGGTAGTCTGAGGGAGAGATCTTTGTGGTGGTAATAGACTAGTTTTTTCACATTGACTGCAGGATAGTTACACAAACCTATACCATGATAGAGCCCTGAGAAAAGGTGAGCTCTTTCGGATAAATGTGGGAATAAAGGGAGAGAATTTCTCATACCAGTGTCAAGCAAGAGAAAAAAAATACCAAAATTTTTCTTTATGGGTTATTAAGAGTTCTAAATATATCTTTTGAGTCTTTCCTCATAACATGCTTAGGTTGGTCTGCAGGAAACAGACACGGTGCACATTTATAATCCCAGCACCTGGGAGGCTAAACCACAAAGATAACAAGTTCAAGGCCAGCCAAAACAACAGACAAGTAAGAGGAAAGGCTGGCTGTACTCTGCTTCAGACTTCAAAGGCTTATACCAGTACTATGATCTAAACATATCTCCACAAAATTCTTATGTGGAAATTTAATCCCCAATGTGACAGTATTACAATGTGGGCCTTTGGGAAGTGAGCCACGAAATGGGATTAGTACCCTTATAAGAAGTGCTAAAGGAGCCTGGGTCCCCCTTTTCTTATGTAGATAGAAGAGGTAACCATCTTTGAAGCAGAATACAAGGCCTCAACAGACACTGACTCTGCTAACACACTGGTCTTGGACATGCCAGACATCTGTAAACTACTAAGATGATGATGATGATGATGACGACGACGACGACGACGACGATGATTCTGCTACGGCTAAAGAGTCTACAATAAAGAGCTGGGCTGTGGAGACGGCTCAGTGAGTAACCTGCTAGCCCCCAAGTATAAGGACCTGAGTTTGAATCCCCAGAGCCACACACAGCTGAGTGCAATAGCATACCTGCGCTTTGAATCCCAGTGCTCCTACTGTCAAACAGGAGGTGGAGACGGGAGAACCTCTGGAAGCTCAAGGGCCAGCTGGCCTGCAGCAAACAACAAGACAGAGGGCAAGGACCAACAGCGCAGTCCTTGCCATAGCACATGTACACCTCCACACATGCACTACATATCACACACACACACACACACAGAGAGAGAGAGAGAGAGAGAGAGAGAGAGAGAGAGAGAGAGAGAGAGAGAGAGCGCTCAGAGAACCAGCTCCAGTGCCCTTGAAAGACACTGAGTCCCTGGTCATAATAAGTAACCTCATATCAACGAACTGCCCTTTTTCCAGGTTTTTGTTCAGCTCAACATTTTTAAAAACATTCCCACACCTGATTCTCTAGTTTCTCCTCATATTATTTAAGTCTTACAAATCATTTTGCAAGTAAGATGGGTCTTGCCAGAAGAGGACGTGCAAATCTCTTAGGCTCTGCAAAGCTCCTGATTATAGCTGTTAGGCATAACACAATGAGAAGCAAACGGGAAGAGATCTTGAGCACAGACCCTTTCTTGCCTGGGGCCCCAGCAGTCCTTAGCCGATAGCCTGGATGCTAGCCTCTGCCCAAGCAAAGGAAATGCTTCTCTAGGCTGGACAAAGGCTTCAGCAAGAACTGCGGGTTCCAAATTCTTAGGTCATACCCTTTCCTCATTACAGCCCCAGCAGACACAGGAGGACAAACATTTAGTCTCCTCTCCAGTCTGTTACAATAATAAACAGAGTTGGGGCCAGCGCCCCAGCACTAACTTTCTGAAGCCAATTGGACAAATGTCTTCTGTAAAACTGTTACGGAAGCCCTCTGACTTCGACGAGTAAATCTTTAAGTGGCAACTGACTAACTTAAGTCTAATTGTTTTCAAAGTCATACTTATCAAAAGCAACCAATATAAATCTTAAATTTAAAATGTGTGTATGTATGTATATATAAATTTGTGTGTACATAGTCTTTTTTTCTTACAAAAAGCACTAGAAATTCTAAACAAAAGGAAACAATCCAGAATATTGGGAGAGGACTCTGGGGGAGGAGCTGGAGGATAGAAACGGGGATTAAGTGAAAGTTACTGTGTTCAGCTTTTAGAGTTAACTTAGCAACATCTGAAAGCTTTCATTCTTAAAAAATGAACATAAAAACAAAATAAAATAAAATAAAAATAAACCGGATATAAGTGTTATCAACTTGGTCAAAAACAAAAGGTAGAAACTGAGGTGGAGAAGGAAAAGTGGTAAGATGGAGAAAGGCAAAAAAGTCCTGCTACCTCCTCTTATGAAACAGAGGACTTAAAATGCAATGTCTAAGAAGTGCTGAGTATGCCATTATTATTGCATAGGCATCATTCAAAGAATGAAGACGATTGTTACATGGCAGATGGTGACAACAGGGACAGAGAATGACAGCATATGAGACAAAGTCTCAGCCTTCTTAGTAGGAGGTAAGCAGATATAGACATAATTCAAAATTATCAAATTAAGAAGTGAAAGAGGACTACAAGAAGGCCCAATGCCCTTTCACTTCACTTCTAAGAATTATCTACCAGTCCGCCGCAAATTTTCAAAACCCTGAAGAGAGACAGACACTTAAAAATTTATTCTAGAAAATCAAAATTACCCTATTAAAACCAAAGGCATTAAAAAACTTGTCAAGCCAATATATTTATTATTAATAAAAATTAATATGGATAATTACTTATATATAAAATTATTATTGAATATATCCTATGGCCAGGTACTATTTTAGTAATAGGCAACGGTGGCACACTCCTTTAATCCAGCACTTGGGAGGCAGAGGCAGGCAGATCTCTTTAAGTTCAAGGCCAGCCTGGTCTACAGAATGAGTTCCAGGACACCCAGAGCTATTACACAGAGAAATCCTGTCTCAAAAAACAAAAAATCAAAAACACAAACAACAACAACAAGCCCCTTATGACTGGCACCTCAGTTTAGTTTTATAACTACAGAAAGCACTCCAGTAACATCTTTAGGAAAGAATCTCAAGGAAAACAGAAAGGACCTAAAGACCAACCAGTGGCCTCTGACAGACAAGCAGCAGGTGGTAAGAGCAGGAGGCAAGCCCTCGTACCTATCACGTGTGATGCTGTTTCAATTACACTTCATTAAACTCATCAAGTATTAAGCCATAATCATTAAAGTGACAGTTTCAGTGCTGTTAATCACAGATATAACTTGGACTAAATTTCAAACAACTACTGTTAGGCTTTTAGACCGTGTACTAATCCTTAGAGACACAAGCAAGCAACCAAGCATCAAGGGTTTATTGAAAAAGCAAGTTTGTAATATGTAACAAGTTAAATAAGTACTAAATTTCTGTACCTTCAGTAAGCATTCTGTGCTTGATTTAAGAATAAGATCTTTAGTCTGTACAATGCCTAATTTTACGTTCCAAAGTAGTACACCCCAAATTCCAAATAGGAGATCAAAGCAAACCAGAGCTCAGGAATTGCAGACCAGCATGGGAAACATAGTAAGACTTGCCTCAAAAATTAACAAAAACTGAGCTGAAAAGACTGAATAAGTGTTTTCTACAAGGGCATAAGGACCTGAGTTAAATCTCTAGAAAGCACATAAAAAGCCAGGCATGGAGGCACACACTTCTAACTCTACAGCTGCGGAGGCAGAAGCAGTAAGATCCCTGGGACTGATGGCTGCCAGGCTAGCCAAACCAGGGAGTTCCAGGCACCTCAAAAAGCAAAGAGCAAGAAAAGCTTCTTGCTGTAGTTGGTAATTAGCACAGAAACCCATGCTGAATGAGCAGCCCGTAGACCGCGGAGCACCCAGTCCTGAGTGCAATGTCTTCATCAAGCCCCCCCCTCGGTGCTCAATGAGGGGGGCAGAAGGCAGAGAAGGCAGAAAGACTTTAAGGGCCAGAGACGATGGATGACTCCATGGAAACAGTATGTTCCAGATGCAATAGGACTGACAAGCATATGAACTTATCCAGACTGGCAGCAGCACACATAAGACCTGCACCAGGTGTAAGCCACATGGGGTGCCAGCATTGAGGGCAATGTGGTGGCAGGGTCCTACCCCTACCCAAGAATCTATCTGCAGTAGCTATCCACAGGGAAAGACCAGTTTTCTGGGATGGAGTCTCGCTGGGTGTATCAACAACACTCAGGGCAGGCCCCATGGTCTTTTGTTTGTTTATTCTGTGGGGGTTATTGCATTTTATGTTCTGTTTTTGAAAGAAGAAAAAAGGAACATAAAGTTGGGTGAGTAGAGTTGGGAAGGATGTAAAAGGAACTATGAGGGAATATGATCAAAATATAGTGTATAAAAAATTTCAGTTAAAACAAAAAGAAAAAAGGAGCGAGGTAGGAAGTAAGTGAGGCAGACACTCAGTGTCAGCCTTTGGGTCCAGCACACACACCCTCAACACACACAGAAGCAATAAAGCAAACAGACATTTCTCAAAAGAAGCTGTAAGACAGCTAAGGGTACGGCTCGATGACAGAGCACTCACCTCTTATGCATGGGTGGGCTCTAGGTCCAATCTGCAGACACACATACACACACACACACACACACACACACACACACACACCGTCAAGGAGGAGAGAGAGAAGAAAAAAGTAGCAAAACCACAGGAATGATCAACTGGTACACGAATAATGCGCAATATCACTACTCATTAGGGAACGTAAATCAAAACCACAATGAAATAGCTCCTAACTATATTAAAAAATTTTAAATATTAAAAAAGTATCAAAAAAGAAAGTAACAAGTGCTGTCAGGAACTCTCATATACTGTTGGTAGGAATGTAAATTAATATAGCCATTATAGAAAACAGCATGAATATTCCTCAGCAACATTAACAACAATCCACCAACTCCACAATTGAATATAAAGGAACTGTAACCAGTATGCTCAAGAGAAACCGACATCTATGCTCATCATATATATGTATGTGTGTATACATTATATATACACTATATACATATATGTATGTATATATACACGTTATATACACATAATTAATATATATAATGTATATATATGTATGCTCCATATTAACCAATAAAATGGAAATAATTATGTTCACCAACAGGCAGATTTTTACAAGGAAGGGGGAATGCATGTATGATAGACTACTCAGCGATAACAAAAGAATTCATCTGTTACAATACGGTGGCACTGGGTTTAGCTAGGCACAGAAAGGCACGTATTACATGATCTCACACATTCATGAACTCTTCAAGAGTTGATCTCGTAGTTCAGACTACAAGAGTAGTTACCAAAGGCTGGGGTCAACAGAGAAGACGACGAATGGAGAAAGGCTGATTTACAGGGTACCAATTTACAGTGCAGACAGGAAGAAGCTCTGGGGTACTCCTCAACAGTATTCACTACAGATAGCAATTCCAAAAGCTACAAGAAAGATTTATCAAGTTTCTACCATTAAAAAAATTAAAAATTGAAGGCACGATATGTATACTTTGATTTAAGTACTATGTGATGAATACATATATTGAACACTACACAGTACCCCCTTATTATCTACAACTTTGAGGTTTCTATATTGACTGAGCTACAAAAAATAAGGACTCAGTTGATTCAGTCTTCAATTTGCTTCTTCATCCCTATGCCAAGGGCGCTCGATCTCAGTGAACATCTGAATGTGGCTAATAAGAGAAAGGCTGAGTGCTAAATGTTACTTTAAACTTACACACACCACTAACAGCTACGACATTAACACAGACAAGTGCATATTATTATCACTTTTGGAATACACTGGAGCTTTATTATCTAGTATGATGGCCAAATTTTTAATATTTTCCCACAAATGTTCTGAAAATACCTACAACAATCTCTCTTTTCAAAGCAGAGTTAAAACTACCCACCCAATTATGATTATAAATGGTATATTTAGCTACTATATATAGCTTTGCTTTTTGTTCATCTGCTACAGTGTCATCTGACAGAAGTCCATGAAAATCTTTTACTAAAGTTCCTAAAAACATCTTTGCCTCTTGTGTAGTAATGCTTTATTATTTTTGAAGAAGTACTGTTTATTAACTGTAAATTTAAACTTTGTAATCCTGAAGTACAATCATAGTAACAGAATGGTGAACTGTGCAAAGTTTTTTAAATCAATCTTTTCCTCATATTTTATATAAAAATAAAATTAAGTCAGATTTAAATATAAAAACAAGACCCTTAAAACTTCTGTGGCAAACATGAGATAAAATAATTCTTAGCTAAGATATCAAAAAAATAAAAAAAAGAAAAAAGAAAAAAAGAAAGTAAAAACCATGAAGCATAAAAGAAATTGCCAGGCACAGTGGTGGCTTTTAATCCTAGCACTTGGAAGGCAGAGAGAAGCAGGTCTCAGTGACTCTGAGGCCAGCCTGGCCTACTTAGCAAGTTTCAGGCCAGTCAGACCCTGTCTCAAAACAACAAACAAACAAACAAACAAAACACAACAACAATAACAACAACAAAGAGAGGAAGAGAGAGGGGGAGGGAGAGGAAAAAAGAAAGAGAAAGGGAAAGAGAAGGAAACCGAGTATCATCATAGTTAAACTCTCTTCAAAAACGCCAATAAACATAAAAAGGCAAGCAAATTATTGGTCAACCTCAATAATAAGCAAATAACCAATTTCTTAAGTGTACAAAGATCTGGGCATACACCTCACAAGAGAAAAATACACCAACACAGTTGAAGATACGTTTAATATCATTAATTATAGAAATGCAAATGAAAGTCATAACAAGACTCCTAATCACACACATGCATTAAAATGGCTAAAATGCGAATATCCTGGCATTACTGAGTATAGGCCACCGAACACCTGAAGCAAATGAAACTGCCAAAGAGTGGCGCAAGGACTGTCGAGCCGCACACCCACTGTAGAAAACAATGCGTCAGGATCTCATGTAGCCTGGTACTGCGAAGCCTGGCAATACCATTCCCAGGTGTTGGCTCAAGTGAAATCAAAGTTCGTATGATAGTCCCATCCTAGAAGCAACCCAAGATCTATTAACCCAAAACTGGATCAATAAATTATGTGCATACCCTACACAACCTAACAATACAGCATAAAGAGAGGTGAGCTAGTGTCATGAGAGTGCTGTGACAGGAAGGCCTGCAAGACACACTGCACAGACTCCACATCTGCATCACAGAAAAGGGAAACATGCAAACAGAAAATAAACCAGTGGCTGCCAGAGAACAGAAAACTTGAATGTGAAGAGAACGCTGTTTCTCGGTACTGGACATAACTCTATTTGTATATGTTTATTACAACTCAACCTGTATACTTAAATCAGTAACTTTTAAGACATAAATTACACTTCTAAAAACAATGCTTTTTAAAAGTTTTAAAGCTAAAATCTAAATATTAATACCTAAGTACCAAGTAGTATAAAATTATTTCCCCAAATCAAAAATTCTAGGCATTTTAAAAAATAACAGGAATATACTCATGTCTAGGTACAAAAGAGAGCTTGCAATAGACCACTTCTTTTTGAGAACTAGAAAAAGCAACTGAATTCTACAAACTGTATTCCCAGGACAGCACGAGGACGAGACTCCGGAGGGGGGTGAGGTCCTTGAAGGTTTTCCTACGCTCAGGCTTATTCTTAACTAGGGTATTTTCCAATCTGGACGCAGACCAGAGGCTAAGCTTCACCTGGTCTGTGCAGAACATTACTGAAGAACAAGAGAAGCCAGGAGAGCACTTTGGGTGTTCATGGAGGGCTACAGTAACAAGCCTGTTGGCAGCCTGCAGGAATTCAGAGTTCCTAGCTTTCATCTCCAGCACGGTACTCACTGGTGTGTGACCTGCACAGGGGCCAGGAGTCGGTGTGTACCTGCAACCCATCTTCTCAGGAGGCTAAGGCTGAGGGATCACGACTCCAACAGCAACCTAGCAAGAGCCTGCCTCTTAGCCTCCCCTTAGCTTAAGATGCTTTGCTCCCATTCCACCTGCCTACATGAAAAGGTGAGCATTCTGTTATGGTCTGGATATGATGTGCCTACCAAAAGGCTGTAGTGTTGAAGGCATGGTCCCTAGCTAGTGGATCCAACCACAGAGAGGTGAACAGGACAGCAGAGCTTTGGCCAAATCAATTGATTAATCCACTGACAGATTCCTAATTTGATGGCATTATTGGAAGAAACTTTCAGAGGTCCCTGGAGAGGACAATGATCTGTTCAGACCTCTGTCTCTGCTGTCCTCGCTGAGTCCCCTGTCCTACGATGTCCTCTCCCGCCAAGTTCCATCTCACCTCAGAACCTACACCATGGAGCCCGCCAAGCACTGACTAAGGCTCCAAAACTACGAGACCAAGTAAGTCCTTCCTCAGGTTGTTTCCTTCAGATACTTTGTCACTGCAATGACAAAGCTAGCATGCTCTCTGGCAGAAAATACCAGCCCTGACATTCACCCAAAAATATTAAGGCATAAATAAAACAATAAACCAACTTGACATAACTGGTATTTACAGAACACTGTACCCAATAATATTCTTTTCAAATTCATATAAGACATTTACCAAGATTATATTTGGAGCTATAAAACAAATTTCAATAAAGTTAAAATCTCACCACATTGGAATTAGAAAAACAACAACAACAAATATTTGGAAACTAACAAACTTAGCAATAATCCCAGATCTAAGAGATATCAGAAGCCAGACAGTTGTTTGTCTTCTGCCCCAGATACTCCGAAGAGTGACAAAAAGGATCCCCTCAGCCAGGGATTAGAGGCTAACCTGAAAAACAACAGAATTCCAGCGCTCTAAAATAGAAAAATCTAGAAGTAAACCTTTCAAACAGTCAGAATTTCTAGTATGCTTACAAGGAGAAAGCAAGTAACTTCACTTCTACTCTGAGAGATTAGGGAAAGCAAATTATATCCAAAGAAAGCAAGTGATAATCTGCATAGAAGAAAGAAGGTCATTAAGACAGGTTAGAGGAAGTCAGTGAACCTGGAGGCTGGCTATGAGAAGCCCAGTAATTTAAAAAATATATAGCTAGGCTGCTAAAGAAAAAATACACACATTACTAGATCAGGACTGATGTGGATGATATTAAACCTACAGAACAGTGGTTCTGAACCTGGGGGTCTCAACTCCTTTGGGCACCAAACGACCCTTTCACAGGGTTCATCGAAAACCACTAGAAAACACAGATATTTACATTACAGCTTGTAACAGTAGCAAACCACAGTTATGCAGCAGCCGTGAGAATGTCACGGTTGGGGCCGCCACATTATGAGGACTGTACTGAAGGCTGCAGCATCAGGACGGTTGAGGTCCTCCACTCTAGAGGCTACATGATATAGACTCACTGTCTTTTCTACAGATACTAAAAGAATAAAAATAATATTACAACCAATATTCTGCCAGTGATGTCAAGGAACCTTTTTTTTTAAAGCATGGCAGAATCATATAGCCACCTGGCCAATAACTAATAGAAAAACAAAGCATAAGCACACCAGCGGAGGCTGGCTAGCGAAGCAGCTCGGGAGCCCACACACCCAGTGTATGAACTGCCCTCGCTTCCATCCTTAGCACCAAAGGTAAAACCAATCCCTAATTGACTGATGCTCATGTAATGTATTGTGAAATGTATTTCAAAGTGAAACATAAGTTTAGAGAAAAATACACTACAAAAATCTTGGATTTACTTCATTACTGATCATTATTATTAACTGACTATATAGACTGGCACATATTTTCAACAAAAACAAAACCTGTTGAATTTGGTTATCAACACAAATTCAGTGTTGTTCTACTTGCATTCTACTACTTCTAAGACTATCAAAAATTTCAAGTTTAATTCCCCTTATTCTTAAAAAATGAAAACTTACGTGTCCAACAGTAAAAGTAGCTAAGTAAATTACATGGAAAACATGGGTGAGAATAAACATGTTAATACAGTAACATGCCAAGCCTGGTGGCACACGCCTTTAATCTCAGCACTCGGGGAGCAGAGGCAGGTGGACCTCGGGGAGTTCAAGGCCAACCTACTCTACAAATCAAGTCTAGGACAACCAATGATAAACAGAGATACCCTGCCCCTCACCTCAAAAAAAAAAAAAATCCAGTAACACTCAGTGCAGAAAAATACCGACATGAAAATAAGCTGATGCGTCACTACTAAAGAAGAGAAGCACCTGCGCTGTAGTGGATGCTCCAGGTCTACACAGTCACGGGTCTGTTCGTCTGCACTGACTCCCATAATGCGTAAGCATTATGGAGGAGCAGGTACCCAGAAGACTGACAGTGGTTTCTCCGGGTGACAGGATTTTCAGTAGTATTTTAAATTCTTAATCTTCTCTGTTGTCTCTGATTTCCCATATTCCCATTTTGGGATGTGCTACATTTATAACTGAAGGTTGAAAATGAAGTAAGTAAGTCAACTACTTAACATTAAACTGTACTTCAATACAAATGATAAATTCTTGGCCAGGCAGACAGCTTAGCCTACAGGTACCACTTTATTTGTGCTTCTCATTCCTAAGTACAAAGCCTGGGACCAGGTGTGACGGACTCCGTATTCCCAAGGCTAGAGACGCTAGAGCAGGCGGCAGCCTGCACTGCACAGCAAGACTGTCTCAAAATGCCAACACCACCACCAATAAAAAAGGAATCAATTTCTGCTTCTTTTCTCTTCTATTTATAATAAAAACTTAAAATTAAGTATCATATTTTTTTTTTTTTAAGTATCATATTAAATAAAAACTGTTTTAAAAGCAGAGAATTCAATGGGCACAGTAGTGTCCACCTTTGATTCCAGCACTCACAGTGTAAAAATAAGTGATTTTTGTCCAAAAAATTAATTAAATATTTAAAATAGAGGGTTTTTTTTTAATTAAAAAAGAATCCCTTGGGGTCTGGAGAGATGACCCACTGGTTATGAGCACTGGATGCTCTTTCAGAGGACCCAAATGTAATTGCCAACACTTACATAGCAGCTCACAGGCATCTACAACTCCAGTCCCAGGGCGTCTGGCCTCCTTCTGGCCTCCAGGGAACCCAAATACACACGGTGCACACACACACATGCAGGCAAAATGTGCGTACACACAAAATAAAAAGTGTTAAGTAAATAGTCCTTTTTAAAAAAACAAAAGCAAGCCAAGAAGAGACTTTATACCCTATGAGCATATACAAGGGGAGGAGGTCCCCCTCAGTCACAGTCATAGGGGAGGGGAGTAAGGGGAAAATGGGAGGGAGGGAGAAATGGGAGGAAACAAGGGATGGGATAACAAATGAGATGTAATATAAATGAATTAATAAATAATAAAGGAAAAAACAAAAAAAGCAATAATAAAAGTTCATTCTTTATCAATCGCTCTTTGTAGAATAGGACAGATTAAAAATAATAAGTAGAATCATTTATTCATGAATTTTACAATTTAAGTAATAACTCAGAATTAAAATTGTGAGAATAAGTTGTGTCGGTAATTTAACATTTGCAGAGTAAATCATAGAGAAAACAGAATTTCTTTATCCACTCTATTAATGGAAATTATATATATCGGGGATATTTTTTTAAATCGTTGTAAAGCAACTTATAAATGCCATTATGTAGTTAAGCCAAATAGTAAGACTTAAAAGTGCTGGGACAATCATTTTTTCAATGCTACCAACAATGTAGCGTCAGAGAAGGAAAAAAAAAATGTGTGCTAGTTGTACTATCTACAAGGAAATTACAGTTC
The DNA here is from genome assembly GCF_964271855.1 of Acomys minous. NCBI lineage: Eukaryota > Metazoa > Chordata > Mammalia > Rodentia > Muridae > Acomys > Acomys minous. The sequence continues at coordinate 60,384,499 of NC_140497.1, forward strand.
AAAAAAGATGCTTCATGCACCTGCAAGTACTAAAATAGTCACTAAAATAGTTTTGCTATAAAATGTGGGACTTTTAAAAACAATTTGGTCTCTACAATGTTTTATTAAAACATTCAAAGCAAAAAAATCATTTACCTGACACAGGAAGCAACATAAGTAAAGATAAGGAGAGCGAGCCCTTACTGTGGTGCTGAAGAAGAAACCACCTTCTTTAATGATGTCAATATTATCAACACCTGCCTAACATGCTTACAATGGGCAACAGGTCACTGACAAATCATACTGTTTCATATTTCTAACAACGCTGAAATCAATGCATACTTTATAATAAATAAAGCAGCAAGAGGCTCCATCCAGTGGAAAAGCTTAAATACGCAGTTTACACAGATAAAGAGCATTCGTCTCAGGGATGCCTGCCATCGGTTGCAGTTGGCTTACGTGGAGAAGTGAGCAAAGCTTTATGGTTCTTCTGATCGCTCCTTTCTTAACGATCTAGAAGCTGAGATACCTAGTCACCCTCACGGACCTATACTTGACACCCTACAATTTGGGCCTTTAAGAATCTATATAAAAATGTTAAATTTTAAGTCTCTATGCTGAATTCACATCAGTTTGACTTCCCTCCAAACTGCAAATACCTCCATATCAGCTAGTCTCTCAACAGCTGGGGGTAGGGGGTGATGCCCTAAGATTGATCCCACATGTTGAAACTTTGACACTCTAAGATATGGGGGGAGTGAGAGGGGCTTACAGCAGAGGCAACACCCCAATACTCTAAAGGATTTCTACCTCCACACCAGTCTGGACTACACGCTAAGACGTCCCCCGCCCCCCCCCACCCCCCACAAAACTATCATAAAAAAGCAGTAATTCAGTTAAGGCTAAAATGGACATCTTTATAAACTCACAGAAGAAGATGTGGACAGCTGCACACCCCGTTGCTAATGCGTACCTCTGGAGGAAGAGGTAGAAATGTGTATGCAGTGGGTGGCACACACCTGTTATCCCAGTATCCAGGAAGCTGAGGCAGGGGATTTATCATGAGTTAAGGCAGCCCCTGGGTTAGATATATGAGAGATTCTATCTCAACAACAGCAACAGGAAGACAGCCTTCGCTTACACATGTGCGTCATCTGTTAGAGAGACCGGAGAGAGCTACACGAAATTCAAGTGACAAATAAATGCCATTTTGCACTAGACTGACTATCATACACCTGCATCAAACAGAAACAGATATCCTGGCCCACAAAATAAACAAAAATAGTAATAGTAATTAAAATGCCTACAGAACTAGTTCCCATAAAATATTTCTGTCACTAGAGGGAGTTTATGAATAAGTCCCTCCCTAAAATTGCATCCACTCTCACAACACCCTTTCAACCTTAACCTTGCTGCAAGGGTTAGGCTGCTGGTAGAACTAGAAAAAGCATTAATATATGTGTGCACAATCTGTTATCATAAAGATGTTTAGTTTCTTACACCTAATTCTGAGCTTTATTTTCCATAAGAAATAACTACACACACGTACACACACAAATACACAACACACTCACATACACATATACACACAGACACACACTCACAAACACACATTTATATTTCACGGTGGTTCACTCGTGCCTGACTTCCTTAAAAGAAATAATAGCTTCCCACCAGAAAAGCACAGTGAATTAAACAATCTAGTTTACTGTCATTGTAAATAGTGTGTTCAAACTTTGAGGTAGGGATCGACAAAGGGAAAACATTATAACTATAGTTTCTAAAAAAAAATAATAATAATAAAAGGAAGACTATACTATCAAAGCAGCCCAACCCAACTGTAATGCCAAATGCAGCTATTATGTGTTACTAAGTCAAATAACTTTCATAGTTTTTAATTTACCTGTAACTTCTGCATCGTAAAGTGTAAACAGCCATCCCATTCATCCTAAACTTTCCTCCAGTTTAGTCTTTCAAATATTAAGAGAAATACAGTTTATGAACCCATAAAACATTAAAAAAATAAAACTATAGACAACACATAAAACATTTCATTTTCCTTCCTTTCCCGTAATTATTGGTTTTCTAGGACTTCCTTATACAGAAAAGCAATACAAATCTTACAGTAACTACACTCTCTCAACACAACACACCACACAACTCACAGTTCTCCTTCTTGCTTTTTTCACTTTATGTCAGTTTTGTGTTATTCTTTTTTCATAGGTGATTATGGTTGGTCCTGCAAGCTAGCCAACGGCACTCCAGTCAGTAAACTACATGGCTTCTTTCCCCTAAGATTTTAAAACAAATCAGATTTGAAGTGCTCCGAGGGATGATTCGGAGACAGGCACGTCTTAAGTAACATCCTATATTTCTTTTCAATAAGATATGAAACGGGATGGTCTGCAATCTTTCCTCTCTAATCACCTTTAAAACTAAGACGACAAAGCAATCAAATGAAATTACCTTTCCTGTGATTTCGGGGGTCGGTCCCTAGTCAAATCAACAATGCCTGTAAAAGTTTCTTCTTGTGCTTTTCTTCCACTGTAAAAGAAAACACCGGGGTTTGTGGCTGCTGTTGTCTTTAAAGCTGTAAAAAGCCTCCCAGGATGTGTGTGGTACCGCATTCTAATATCAAAGCACCCCAACTTGATCTGTCATCTGCCAGGTCAGAGGCCAAAGCTCTTCGTATTCCAGGATTCTGCTGACAACCTCGGACTTCCACCGGGGCAGAAGACATCCACAGGAATATAAACTTCGCGGCGGTACCACCGGCACCGGTAGAGCCAGGACGGTGTCCAGGGCGATCAGCGGTGCCCGGCTCGGCGCGCGGCTCAAGTCGGACGCCCGGGGCCCAGCGCAGCCCGCGGACCGAGCCCCGGAACCACGACCACTAACGGAACCAGCTCTGGGCGGCGGCGGCGGCCGCTCGGACCGCGGAACGCGGCGCGCGCCGGCCGCCGCGAGGGCGGGGGCTCGGCGGAGGAGCTGGCCGCCCCAGCGCCCCATTGGGCGCCGCTCCAAACGTGCCCGAGTGGTGACAGGAATAAAGTGGGTCACAAGGCCTAGCGGGTCCCGGGCGCGAGCGCTCCCGGCGGCCGACTCGGCCTGCCCCGCGCCCAGCCTCTAGCGCGCTGCGGCCCCGGCACCCCCGGGCCGCAGCACCCACCGCGCCCCCCTGCCCCGCAGGTAACCGGGGCGGCCGGGGGACACTCCGCCGCGGGCCCGGCAGAGCGCGACTCCCGGGAGCCCCGCGCTCTAAGCCTCGACCGACCCCGGCCACCGCTCCGCCTCCCGGCCTGGCCGCCGCCCCCCCTGGCCCAGCACGCCGCCCCCCGAGCCCGCCCGTGTCCTCACCGTGCGGCCGCCCGAGGCTCCGGCTTCCTCCCTCCCCCACCCGGGACACTGGCCGCGGTGACTCGCGACTGCCAGGCCGCGATGACCGGGAAACGCCGGGGCTCCGGGAGCCAACAGCACCTGGGACGGCGAGTGCGCAGCCCCAACCCACCCCTCAAAATTCACCGCTACTGCCGCGCTCCTCCCCCTCCCGGCCTTCCCCTCCTCCACGGGGCTCCGGGAGCACGCATGCGCCGCCGAGGGCAGCCGCCCGCCGCGCGTCGGGCCGGGGCCCACCCGGTGGGGCGCACTCACCGGGAGCGCGCGCGCGGCGGCGGCCAGATTTCCTTCGCGCTCTCGCCGGCCGGGGTTTCCTCTCTCCAGCCCGTAGCCGCCAGCCGAGTCCGTGATTGCGCTCCCTCCCGGCGCATGCGTCGTGGGCAGGGGCTCGGCGGCCCGCCGGGCTCTCGCCCCTCCCCTCGCGGCCGCCTTCCCCGGCGCGTCCCCGCGCGCATGCGACTTTCCCCCGTTAGGCAGCCCCGCGAGCCGTGCCGCGTCTGGGGATCCGGGGTGTCCGAGGAAACCCCGCTCCTGCGAGGCGGCGGGAGCTTGCCCTGCGGCCGCACGGGGAAGCAGGGATGTCCCGGGGTCCCCTTCCCAGCGCGGGCCGGGAGGCGGGGCCTAGCGGAGGGTGCGGCCGCCGGCAGCGGTTTGGGCGGCTCGCGGTTCTCCGGGATGCGGCTTTCGCATTCAGTGGGAGCCGGCGGCCGGAGGGGTGCCTCTGTCCCTGGAAAAGCAAAGAGCTTGGTCTCTGCCAAGTTATACTTCTCCAACCAGACGCTTGGCTTCCTCTCCCGGAGCTGCGTGGACTGCCGAGGACTCAGTTTCCCGGCTCCTAGGGACGCCCTAGGTTGGCTGCTCCCCGGAGATGGGCTTGGACGATCCAAGTGACCTCGGCTGCAGCAGGGAAGGCAAAAAGGTCGGGATGTGTTTGCTCCTTTTATGAAAAGGAACTGTAAGAGATGAGTATGGCTCTAGGGATGTCCTAGAACACTGGTTTCTTGGCACCCGTATTACTGGGAAGGAAACCTTTAGAGAGCCCTAATTCCTAGCAATTTGTCTAAAAATCAATTTGGTCATGAAACAGAAGGCAATAAATAAATCTACTCTTTAGCTACAAAATCCTCTCTCCAAGGTAATGCCCACCTACCTCAGCAAGAATTAAATTCATGGTGTATATTGAGAATAAAAGATTTTCAAAACTAGGCAACTTAACTGGGTTCTCCCAGCAATGTGAACCTTGAGTAAGGAGAATTCAGATCCCCAGCTAATCTGAGCTACATAGACATACTCTGTCAGAAGAACTTTTCCTTGGTGGATTCTTTGTTCATTTCTCCATCGAAAGGCTGTTAATGCAAGTTTCTGCTATTCGATCTCCTCTACTCTGATTCATTTCCTTTGAAGAACTTACCCATTCTCCACTCTGTCCCTGAGGTCCAGGCCGGAGGAAACCTTGTTTGAGTTCCCTCTCCCAGGCCAGCAGTTATGGCCAGAAGACTGGAAAAAAATTAAAGCCCTTTCTTGTGACTGGTGAAAAATGAGGCATCATGAAGGAAAAACAAGAAACAAGCAGATTCAAAGATGGAAGTGTAGCCTAGATACTTGAGCCCTGAAATCAGTGTGGGCAAGGTTCCTCTGGAAATTTCAGTTAAAGTAATCAATAAATTCCTGAATGTGTTTGTTTTATTGCTTAAACCAATGAGAGCATTTCTGCTACCTACAAGTTAGTGTCTTAATTACAGGTAGGTAGTAGAAAAAAGAAAGCAGGGTTAATGCTGGTGAGGGCTGGAGAGACGGCTCACCTCTGTCTCCCGAGTACTGTGATTAAAGGCATGTGTTCGAGGCCAGCCTGGTCTGTAAAGCGAGTCAGAGACAGCCAAGGCTACCCAGAGAAACCCTGTCTTGAAAAACCAAAACAACAACAAACAAACAAGAAACCCACCAGTTGTTCTTTTAGAATACCTAAGTTCAATTCCCACCGCCCACATGGCAGCTCAAAACTGTTTGCAACTCCAGGTCCATGGCATCCAATCTCTCACAAATGCAGGCAAAATATCAATGTACATTAAATAAAAAATTACTTTTAGAAATGCTGGTGAAATCGGTTGCAGCCAGAAAAGAGAGTTTGAGCACTTTTCCTAGCTTGAATGTTTAAGTTTTATGGTAAAAAACAGTCCCTTTACATATAATATATATACATATATATATGTATGTATACGCATACACACACACATATATCTTCAAAATGACCTTTGCCCCTTTTAATGGTTTCATTGTCCTCATAGTCACCTCTAGCTCCTCCCTCTCTCACATTCTGTGTTTAATTATTTACCAAGACCTGTTGATAATCCCTTGATTTTCTGCTCAGTCCTCTGTCACTGTTTGAATATTTCCCACGGTTCTGTTTACAACTTTCCCCCTATATTCTCTCTAGGGTAGGGGGGCAGATTTTTTTTCTCCAAAACTTTAACATTGTGTTCCCATCAAACAAAAATTTTGCAGTTTAATAAATGCTAAATCTAGGTTCCAAGTTCTAAATCACCACCTTAAAGGCCACATGTGTTCATTGTGTGTTCTGAAACTCCTCTGTGCCTTGCTGTCACTTAAACTGAGTGTTTCCGCTTCTCTTTCCAGCTGACTTCCCCATCAAGTTACTCCTCTGTAAAATGAGGATAATAGTCTCAGCTCATAGGACAACTGAGAGGCAACTATGTATTAACACTGCCTGCTATATAAGTCCTATGTCAAGTACTGGCCACTTTAAATTTTTATTAAAATGTAATTATATCATCCCCCCTTCCCTTTCCTCCCTCCAGTCCTTCCCATGCACCCCACCTTGCTCTCCCTCAATTCATGGCCTGTATTTCTTTAAGAGAGTGTGTGTGTGTGTGTGTGTGTGTGTGTGTGTGTGTGTATGTGTGTTCCTAAATATATATAAATACAGCTTGTGTAATGTCACCTGTATGTACATGATTTCACAGCTGACCACTCGATACTGGGTAACCACTGTAGGAGCTCTTCTCTGGGGAGGTCTGGTTTTCCTGGTTTTAGCATTCCTTATTGCCTGTGGTTCTTCATCAAGGGTTAAGGCCCCATGAGATTTTCTCTTTCTGTGTTAGCACATCTACTGGTGTCTTCCTTTTCCAGATCTTGTTTAGGCAGCCATATTGTTAAGGCTTCATGGGGGGAGCTTCTCTGCCACTTCTAGGAGACACAATCTCACAGCAAATGCCCTGTCCCTCTGGTCTTACAATTGTTCTGTCTCTTGATCCACTATGATCGAAGAGTCTTAGCTATAGGAGTTGTCTTGTGGGATGTAACACTTGGGGCTGAGCAGCACACAGTCATTTGGCCTCTGCATTTTGATGTGGTTTTCTGTAATGGTCTCCATTTGAGGAAGGGTAGGACCTATACGTCTCTGTGGTATAGTGATTAATAGTTAGAATGTAGTTAGGACTTGCTGGATTAGTAATGTGGCAGTTGTAGGTTCTCCTTTAAGATCCGTGACATCACCAGCATCAGGTATCTGGCTACATTTCCTATACTAGTCATGATTTCCTTCTTCTTCAGAGGGCCTCACATGCGGTTAAGGAGCTACGGAGCTGTTGGGATTCAGCAAGTGTATATGTGCCACTATTGCACTCTTGGGGATATTGTTTAGCCACTTTTAAAAATCAGTTTCTTCCCATGATTTCAACTGTCTTCTTTGCTCAGAAACTGTCCCTAGCTCCATGTGTCCCACGAGTCACAAAGTCACGTCTGCTCTTTCATAATTTCATTCACATCTGTCATTAACATTCCTAGCTTCATCAAATTTTAGGTGAGTTGGAAGCTTCAGGCATGCAAAATATTCCTGTTAAGGTTTTTAAATTTTCATGGCTTTATTACTCAGATTCTTTGTAGTCCTTTTAAAAGAGAGGGAATTTCAGTAATGTTTATGGTACCATGAAACTCATAGTCAAAAGTATAGGCTTAAGATGTTACTAATTTCCCTAAGCTGAGGGACACTGAGAGTCAAGTAATTGCCCTGAGCTCCAGAGATTTCCCTATAAGACACAAAAATAAGCAGGAGAACTGTGGCTTGGGGTGATGAGGATGGCAGGTGCCCGTCTTTACAGCCCGTGCCTGGAGCCCGACAAATGAGCTCTCCTTCAGTACACATATGTCCAATCACCAACTTGATGTGTCAAGTATGCCCCATAAAACAAGACACTGCAGTTAAGAGTGGTACACACTTGTAATCCTAGCACTGGGGAGGCCAAAGCACAAGGATGATGAGTTCAAGGTCAGCTTAGGCTGCCTAGCAGGGCCCTGTCTTTAAAAAAGAAAAAGGTGTGTGTGTGTGTGTGTGTGTGTGTGTGTGTGTGTGTGTGTGTGTGTGTGTGTATTCCTTCTAAAGTTCCTATTTGCAGTCATCCAAATGCTTAATTATGGCCATAATACCCTATGTGATCTGCCCCTTGCCTGGCTTCTGGCCTCATAGCTTACTATTTGCTCCTATGACATTCCAGAATCATCTCTTCACTTCCTTGCTAATCGACGCCTACTTCAGGCTTTGACAGAGGCGCTCCTGTGAGCCCATGCCTGGACGCCCTTGTAGCTAGCTACTCTTAAGCTTCCTCTACTTTCTAGTGTCAAAGACCTTGGCACAGTATCTAAGTACTCCTACGTTGCCTACATAGTGCCCACAGTTTCTCTATTTACTGCTTCCCCCATATTACGTACTAATTGCATGTGTGTTTGTTTACTGTTGAGTGTTTTGCTTTAACCACCTCCCCTATTCCAGATGACACACTTCAAGAGGGAAGGACCCACGTGTTTTATGTACAGTTTGCTTACAGCATTTATTTCAATACCTGAGGTGAATAAGTGATTGACTCAGTGAATGAGATTTGAGGTAAAACATGTTAGGAAGACTTTAATATCCCCAACTATGATTGGAGGCAGATTGCCAAGAAGCTTTAGAAATGTATATTAAAGTATAAAGGAGGGATAAACTGGAATTCACTGGGGAAGGCCATGTACTAGTATTGTTGTCCTAATAGTATTTGAGAATTCATAAAAATGTAGAATGCTATTATAGGTTTAAAAAAAACCTATCTGTTTAAGAACATGTGACTATAATCAAGTTACCACCTGTATAAGAATTGTATCACTGTACATAGATAAATCTCCCACCTGTGTAGGAGTGTGTAACATTAGAATAGACTTTACTGCCCAGAAGAATATGTAACCCTGGTTGAGAAAGCTGCCGCCTGTGTAATATGTGAAACATTGTAATGAAGACATTACCACCTGTATATGATGCTGAGTGAAGTCCAAGGTAAGGAACAAAGCGCATCAAGCATCTCATAAATAACTACCAATATTTGATGCCAGAAACCTCTTCCTGTGTGTGTGTGTGTGCGCGCGCGCGCGCGCATGTGGGAATGCACTAAGGATCAGAGTACTCTGCCCCTGAACTACATCTTCAGCTATTGGCTCTTTTAGAAACAAGTCTCAATATGTAGCCCAGGCTGGCCTCGAACTAGTGTTCCACCTCTCCATCCCTGAAGCCATGTCCTCTGAGTGCTGTCGTTTTCTTTCCTCCCCCTTTGCCCCTCGTCATTCCATGTTAAGTGGCTAAGGCTTCAATAGCATCAACTAGAGAAACTGAAGTTACCTCTGAACTTCAGAGTTTAAAGGGAGATTGTGATCTCATCCCTCTGCAGAGTTATCAGTATCACCCAGTACTGACCAAAAAGGAGGACAGAGACTTGAAGAGAAGCTGCTGCCCGAGGGGTGGGGGCTGGACTAAATCAAAGTGCTCTGTCCCACCATGTGACATGGGGATGCTGTGATATTTCTCAAGATTTCACTGCCTGAAATTACTGTCGGGGCTTGAACCATCTGACTCGGAGAAAAGAAACTCTAACTGCAAGAAGACGAGGCATACTTCTGGGGAGTAGGGGGACTAAGAGGTCAGCAGAGACAGGGCTAAAGCTGACCAGTATCCATGTTGAGCAAGGGATTGTGCCGGGGGAGGCCGACACAGGCTCCAGGAGAACCCAGCACGCCTCATTAAAGAACAAGTACTTGGATGTGATATGGATTTTAGGCAACCTAAATGTTTTTATTTTCTCTAAATTCTCACCACCATGGAGATAGACCCAGGAGGGGAAGAGAAAGAACAGGGCAGAAGCACAACCCCATTTGAGGCTAGCCTTGGCTACACAGCTAGACCCTGTCTTAAAGCCGCAGCTCCCATCTTCAGAGTTCTTTGCATTCACTTCTGACTTGGAACTGAAACTGGAGTTTCAACTTGGGTAGATTTAATAACCAGCGTGGGGAGAGGTTAACACGCTCAAGCCTTAAGGGATTTGCTGCATGGTGCTTCTGGAATTCTAATGCACATGCCAATCACCCAGGCATCGCAGTGAAGAGAGAGTTAGTCCAGTTCGTTTAGATAGGGCCAGAGATCATGCACTCCTAACAAGTAACAAGTTTCCTGGAAATGCCCATCACACTAGGAGCAACTTACATACGACACTGAAAGTAGAGCAAGAGGTTTCAACAGCACACAGTTGTCAGGGATAGTTAAAAATACTAGAGTGAAGTAGAAAGTGTCCACTTTTATAAGGCACAATTAGTATTGGCAATTAAAAACTGTCAAATTTCTACCGTTTCAAATCATTCAATATAGTAAAAACGGTACAGTTTCGATTTTCTCACAGACTGACAAATATCTATATCCTACTGCAATGACAAGTGTATTTATGAAATAGTACAGGCCTGTGATCACAAGCATGAGTCTTTGCTAGAAGAATGCGTGTACATCTTGTGGAAGAGTCAGGCTACAATCATGCACAGCCTTCCTGTTCTTATATACTGCGACTGCACCGTTTCTACAGATGCTGTCTTCAGAACTGTCTTTGTGGATAAACCCTGACTACTGTCTTTTGGTGGATCAGAGTTAAGAAGATAGAGAAAGAGTAAGGTAGAGGGAGACGGGAGGAGGAGAGGGAGAGGGAGAGATGCTGGAGGGATGGCTCAGTGGTTAAGATCACTAGCTGCTCTTCCAGAGGACTTGGGTTCATTTTCAGCACCATCATGGCAACTCGCAGCTGTCTTAAGTCCAGTTCCAAGGGATTGGATCCACTCTTCTGGACTTCTAGAGCACCAGGCACTGGGGATGTGCAGAGTAACATGCGGGCAAAACACTCATACACATGAAATAAATAAATAACATTTAAAATTAAAGGAGAAGACTACATTGTGAAGATGTTTTATACTTGTGTTCACTTGGAGGGGAAACTAATGCTCGTGTTTACATGCATTAGATAACACAAGTGCTGTATTGTGACATAAAAACCTTAGTCCAGATCCTCAGCACCCATGTCAAGGCCAGGTGTGGCATTGTGTGCCTGTAGTGCCAGCACTGGGGTCCGGGACAAGGGTTCCTTGCTCATCCAGTCCAGCTTTACTATGAGGGGTCCTTTCTCAGAAATTAAGATGGAGGGCAGGTAAGGAAGACACCCAAAGTCAACCTCTGACCTCCACATGCACATTCACAGGCATGCACACCTATATACACATAGGTGCACACATACAAAATGTATTAACTTTATGAAGTCATATTTATTTCCTTCCATGGGTCTTTCGGGAAGTAATTAGGCTACACAGAGGACTTCAAGCATTTGTTTGTTTTGTGCAACATGAGTCAGAAAAAAGTCACAGAAAAATAAGGAGTAAAAGTTCATATTTGCAATAGACAATATTCTTAAATACCTGAAAAGTTTGAATTGGCATGAAGGCTATAGTTCTTTCATAAAATTAAAGTTATACATTTTACCTTATTATAAAGTCAATAGGAAATAAAGCATTCAGTTCATATACTTGAAAGCTATTTATTAACTAGTTCTACTTGGCATCATTATCGCTGTTGGAGCTATCACTGTCATAAATAGAAATGTTTCTAATTGAAGACACCATCATATCTGCAATGCCTTTTTTGGGGTTTTCTTCCAAGTCAGTCTGTATTGCGCCAACTTCTGATAGTTTCCATTCAAGTTCTATAATAGAGAAAACCCATCATTAAACTGGATAAACATCTTGGGAAACTGGAGATGAATTTCTCATCTACATGAAATAGAAGCTGACTTTGATACAATTAGCGTGAAATTGCGGCTGTCGAGATGGCTCACTGGGTGAAGGTGCTTGCCAGCAAGTGTGACAAACAACCTGAGATTGATCCTTGAGACCCTCATGTGAAGGAAGAAAACTGACTTCTAAATTTTATCCTCTGACTACACGCACACTGACACGCCAACACACACACACACACACACACACACACACACACACACACACGCACAAACATGCACACACACCAGATAAATATTTAAAAATGTGGAATAGAAGATACATTTAAACTGAATGACAAAGTATTATACTATCAGAGTTACATTGGGTAAGGCTATCCATAATGGGGGGAATGGTTAACGTTCATCTTAAAGTGACTGAAAATAGGGCTGTAGAGATGGCTCAGTAGTTAAGAGCCCTAGTTACTCTTCCAGAGGTTCTGAGTTCAATTCCCAGAAACCATATGGTAGCTCACAACCGACTGTAGTGGAATCTGATTGCTTCTTCTGGTGTCCATGAAAACACAGCATTCATATACATAAAATAAAAAACCTTTTTTTTTTTTTAGTGACTGAAAACAAGAAGGTCAAAAGTGTACACTATAAAGTTAATAAGTGGTGGTGAGTCAATGTGGTGGTGGGTCATGCTGTAATCCCAGCATCTAAAAAGTGGAAACAGGAGGATTGCCACAAGTTCCAACCCCCTCGCATAAAAAGAAGAAAAGAAAGAGAAAAGGAAGAAAGAAAAAGTGGAATAAGCTTAAGGAAAAATAAAAATAGGGGATATATAAAGGAGTTTGGTAAGAATAGAAAAGCAAAAGCAATGGAGATGACCATCAGAATCTAAACTGCATTTTTGGAGCAATTAGCAACTGGGTGCTGGAGAAATGCTTATGAGATAAAGGAGAGATCCGGTCACACACAATTTACATGGGTTGTGACCAAACTGACAAGATAGCATCATTGCCTGGGCATCAGATGGGCAAACACAAAGTAAAAATCCTTGCAAAACCAAGATGGGCACAGGAGAGAATAACTAACTGATTCACAAAGATTAAAACTCAATATTTAAGAATCCGGAGGCCTGTTGGGAAGACAGACATACCAACACATCTGAAAAAACAAGACTTAATGGGAGATTTTTTTTGGAAAAAATATAAATGCCAAACTAGATCAATGGACAATAAAAAATTATAAAGTTGATGTCTCTAAATGCCCTATCCCTGCAAATCTATCATTCTGTTACATTTATTAACTAAATTCTGTATAAGCAGAATGTTGTGGGAAAATGTGGTATATTTTAAACAAAACAAAATAGGAACAGTCACTAGAACATCACTTATTTTAAAAATAAAAGATTTATTTTTATTTTATGTGCATTGGTGTTTTTCCTGCATGTATGTCTGTGAAGGTGCCCAATCTCCCAGAATTGGAGCTACAGACAGTTGTGAGCTGCCATTTAGGTCCTGGGAATTGAACCTGGGTCCTCTGGAAGAGCAGCTAGTCCTCTTAACTGCTGAGCCATCCCTCCCCACTAGGATTTCACTATAACAGCTAATCTATAAATATTCTAATAAATACATGATTTTCATAGACTTGATTATATTTAGTTATATTACTATGATGCTATACTAACTACAGTGTTCTATTAATATAAGGATAGACCAAAATAAAACAAAACAAACAAACAAACAAACAAGAACACAGTAGAGATCTCAGAAATAAATTTAAGCATATAAAAGTTATAGCAGAAACAGAAAACACTTCATTCCATGCACCAGGATGGCTATTTTTGAAAACAAAAACTAGCCCGTGTTGATAGGATCAGAGAGAACTTAAGAGCTTTGTGTACTGACTGTGGAGCAGAGTGTAATGTGGTACAGCCAGTATGGAAAACTGTGTCAATTTCTTAAAAAAAAAAAAAGTAGAATGACAGTATGATCTGGAAATTGCAGTTCTGGGTATTGGCAGAAGGATGGAGACAGGAATTGAAGCTGGTGTCTGTCCACTCATTGTCACAGTAGCAGCACTCCTTATAGGAGAGACCTGCCTGCACATCTGTGGATGAATGTGTCGGCCTCAGAAGGGAAGGAAACTGCCAGGCAGGCTGCATGTGCCTATACTTCTGCCACTAGAGATGCTGAAGCAGATGGGTTACAAGGTCAAGGCCAATCTGGGCAAGATCCCATCTCAAAAAGAAATGTGTAGAATAAGTCAAGAAAAGCAAGACTGTGGAAGTTCATATTATACATATTTTGCAGACTAAAAATAAATTTTAAAACAGCAGGAAATGAAATTTCAGTAAATGGCATTGGAGCAACAGAATTAAATTAAAATTAAACCCATCCTTTTTAATACTTCATTACAATGTTATTTAAGACCTAAGCTAAATATAAAACTATTATAAGAATATATAAGTGAGCCAGGTGGTGGTGGCACACACCTTTAATCCCAGCACTTGGGAGGCAGAGGCAGGGGGTTCGCTGTGAGTTCGAGGCCAGCCTGCTCTACAAATGGAGTCCAGGACAGTCAAGGCTACACAGAGAAACCCTGTCTCGAAAACAAACAAACAAACAAACAAATAAACAATATATAAGTGATACCCTTTTCTACCTTGAAAAAATATATACCTATATAATGGTTTTTAAAAGCAAGATAAGTACAATATAAAAAGGTAAATACATTTGACTATGGCAATATAACATTTGCCTGACTATTAAAATAAAGCCAGAACTCAGTATGCACACCTAAACCCTCAGCTATTTGAGAAGCAGAGGAAATATAGTTTATGCCTAAGAATCTGAAGCCAGAGTCTGTATCAAGGATAAAGAAAATGTTGGCCTGAAAGTGGTGGAGAGCTTGGCCTCAATCACATATACCCTGGAAAAAAAATCTGACGCGGTAAGCTACTGAGAACCTGTGAATGGTGCCATAGGGCAGTGGGTGGAACTTCATACACTGCTGTACCTCAACTGAAAAACGGACAAAGCAAATAGAAGAGACCAAATGACCAACATCTACCAAAGACTGCTTAACCCCACTGGCATCCCAAATTTAAATAGTGCCAGGATGTTTTGTAGCAATGGCATTACAGCTCAGAGGTAGAGCTCTTGTCTACTATGCACAAGGCTCCGGGTTCGATCCTCAGTGCTGCCAAAACCAAAAAAGTAACACTGTCCATCCATCGATGTTGGGGGGTGGTCTGATGTATTTTGATACTAATTACTGCTTGCTGTCTCTGTGACCCACCTTTTGATTAATAAAAAGCCATCGTACATGGGCAAGGCAAAGGAGATAGATTGGCCTAGGAGAGAGAGGAATCCTGGGAAGAAGAAAAAAGGCTGGCCATGAGGAAGAAGGAGACGTGAGGAGAGGAGAGGAGAGGAGAGGAAGGCCACCATGGCTTAGCTGGAGGAGAAGCACATGGCCAGCCTGGATGGAGAATGTGGCCCAGATGAAGAACATTAACAAGTAATTGGGATTATGGATGGGAGGTAGCTTGATACATGTTATTAGAAGCAGATGGCATGGGATTGAAGCAGGGATCCCAAGCCTGCCCCACAATGGAAGGTAGTTTAGAGGATTGATATCTGCCCTGCCCCAGGTTAACTAAGGCTATCTTAAAATATAACAAGTGTCTGTGTCTTGATTGATTGCTAGCTGGGCCTACTGATAATACAGATAATTTAAAAACAATAAGTGGCATCCAACGTGGTAGGCATGTCTCCATACTCTTAAAAACCATATTTTGTCATATCTAAAAAGAATCAGCTTGACAAAAATCACACCAGCATAGCAATTCTAAGACCTGATAGAGATATGGGTAAGTGAGAACTCTCCTCCAGGGCTGATGAGAGGAGAAATCAATGCTATCGTTGGTAGAACCTTAGCTCACACTTCCAGTACTGTCCATTACGTCTGCAGTCAGGGGAAAGCAGTGGGTACATACGTGCTCAGCTGGCCTCTCCACTCATACACCGCAGCGCCCGCTGCCTAGGGAATGGCAGCACCCACAGTAGATGGGCCTTCCGCCTCAACATGATAATAGTAATCCCCTCAGAGACATGTGCACCTCTCAGCTGATTCCAGCTTTTATCAAGTTGACAATTGACACCATCACAGACACTTCCCTAGTGGAGTTAAAAAGTTTAAAACCCAAAGAGAGATTTTTCACAGTTGGGCACGAGGGTGGTCACAGAAGACTTGTCATTAGAAAACTGCAATCAGCTCACATTCTCTCAGAGAGTGACAAACACATAAATTAAGGTGTATTTAATGAGAGAAAGAGAAGATTTACAGTTATTAAATAAGATATGAAGGGAAGAAGTTTGAAAAACTATTGTTGAACTTAAAAAGAAAACAAATTCCAGAATGATATACTATCATTTACTGAATAGTCAATTTATAATGTCATCATTCCCAACATTTCTATGTGTGCATATATATGCGTGTGAGCGTGCGTGCTAAAATACATACATGTATATTCACATATACATTATGGCTAGAGTATAAGAAAATGATTCAGTCCCTAAAACAGAAATATAGGATAACTATATGGCCTAGCAATATAATTCTGAGTATGTTGCCCAAGTCATTGGACAGATGGTCCATACAGCCATGTTTGAACAGCATTATAACAGCCAAAAGGTAAGAGCAATGCAAGTATCCATTGATGAAGGATGTATACCTGCCATGTGGCCTATGGAGACACTGGTCAGTGCTAAAATAGGGAAACCATGGCACTTCCTGAAGGGATGCACCTTGAGGGCATCATGTTAAATAATAGCAGGCACAAAGGAGGAAAAACCCAGTATTATCCTATTTGTATGCGTCTAAAATCATCAGCTTCATAAAGACAGAACGTAGACTGGTGGTTTCCAGGGGTGGGAGAAAGGGTTCCTGTTTAATGGGTCTGGAGTTGCATTACACAAGGTGATAAGAGCTGTGGAGATGGATGAAACTTACGGCAACACAATGTGAACATTGGTGTCAGTGACTGGTGGAACCAACGTGATGATGCTAAAGAAAAGAATTCTGCTTCATAAAATAGGATAAAACAGTACGCAGGCCTGGAAGAGTCAAAGGGATGGCTTTAGGGGTGAAAATCATTTTTTTTTAAAGTAAATAATATAAAAACCTGTGCTGTGTGCTCTAGAAAGGAAAATAATAGAAAACCGGTTTTCCACGCCTGTCCCAAAGATGGAGATCCCTAGGGAATTAGCCATCAACAAACAGTGTACCCTGTGAGTGGGTGAAACAGAGAACTCACAGGCCAGAGAGTCCACAGAGACGGGGAAGTCTTAATCAGTCGAGGAGTACATGGTAGGAGAAATGGAAAGGAGACGAGCCTTAGGAGTAGTGTTTGGACCAGGAGGACGAAGGTGGGGAATTTAGGTAAAAAGGAAAGACCAAATGAGGAAGTGGGAGCACAGAGGTCTGTCTGGTCTGTAGTGACAGCCCAGCCCGGCTGACGCCGACCTTACACAGAACTGAGGAGGAGCTGCAGAGGTGGACTGGATTCTAAACTAGGTGACTGACATTTTAAAGGGATTTTAGACAGACGCCATTAAGAATTTTAAGCACAAGGTATTACTATAAGCCTGACAACAGGAAAGCTCATCTGGAGAGATTTAAACATGGAATTGAACAGGGGCTGGGAAAATGAATGGAGCTCAGAAGCCCAGCACCCACAGGGCAGATCATGAGGGCAGGTAACTCCGGTGCCAGGCAATGCAACACCTGGTTTTGGCTTCCGAGGGCACTGGGCATGCACGGGGACACAGGGACACAAACACACACAGGCAAACATTCATAAACACTAAAATAACTTTTAAAATCTTAATAGGAGAAGAAAAACCAGGGGGAAACTTTGTTTCAAAGAAATAAACTTTCATACTTGTTCGTTTAGAGAAGTTTCCACTTGCTAGTTCTGTAAACATTTAAAAAATAACATCATTACCTTCCAGCTTGAGATTTGTCCCTCCACACTCTATAATTCCGATGAATTTGCCTTCTATCTGGCCATTTTTATAAACAAAAATTGTTGGTAAACAGTTGTCATGGTAGTGTTGAATGCAGCTGTTCACGAAAGCTTTAACGAATTTAGTTTCTGGAAACTTCCTTGCTAGGACACTGAGATGCTGATTAACCAACAAGCACATGGGGACACTAAAAGAGAAAATGCACACAGTATACTTCAAACAGTATTGCTCCTCTTAGTTAGTGAAATTAGCGAAACCTCTTGATTGCAACAATAGATCTTCACTTTCTATACTAAAGCATATTCGTACTCTATGCTGCGACCTTCAGCAAAGACGGGCAGTGTTAGCATCCTCTGGGTTTTATTGGAAGTAGCACTATTGCCTGGGAAGGATGCTTAGCACAATGAGAAACTGCTACCTAATTTAGGTAAACTATGTTCCACTTAACATCACTCTAAGCTAGATCCTGTAAAAGGCCATAGGACACCATGGAAAAACAGGACACGTCTAGGGAACCTGCGGCAGTAGTCCTGAGCTGAAATAAAGGGATCCAATTCTTGTGTCACTCAACTTCATTTCATGGGTGCTCATATACGGACTTCCTTATCTCAGGCATTTTTGTTGTTTGGTTTTGATTTTTTGTTTTTGTTTTTCTTTTTCTTTTTCTGAGACAAGGTTTGAGACAGGACAGGCTTGGCTGTCCTGGACTCTCTTTGTAGACCAGGCTGGCCTCGAACTCACAGTGATCCACCTGCCTCTGCCTCCCAAGTGCTGGGATTACAGGTGAGAGCCACCACGCCCACCATCTGAGCCTTCTTTGACGTTCTTGACCCTAACAAATTTCGCACACAGTCTTCCGCATCCTGGATCCCAGTCTCCAGGATTATTTCTCATCTAACAGTTAAAACTGATTGAGAGCAGGAACCCAGCTTTTAGTTCTTCCTACCCCACCCACCCTTCAGCCCACCCCTTCGCTCCTGCTTTAGCAGGTGAGCCCAGGGCCACCCCCCCCCCCCCCCAACCTCCACCTTTGTAGGAACCAGGCCCGACAGGGCTGCCTGCCTGTCTTGCTGTTTCATGTCCTGTTTCTAGCAGCTTCCATGTCTGTGTTTATCTTGGTTAGCTAGTCGTGTTTACTGCTATGAGAATGCGCCCCTCCCTTCCTCGAGACTTGTCCTCCTGTGTGCGATTACCTCTTGAGGGATTTCACCTGGGGGAAGGATTCCTGTTTGGCTGCCTATGAGAAGGCTCTTTGGAACTCTGGGAAGAAGAATAATAAACCACTGCTGCAGTGGTGTGAGCATCACACACCTTTGTCCATAGTCTGGTTTTAGTCTACTTCTCTCTCCTGTGTTTTCACTTTCCCTTCTTCAAAGACTTTTTCCATTTCATGTAAACATATGAAAGTTCATAAATCTTAGGCTTTAAAAAAAAAAAGCAAACCCTTATAACGGCACACCCCTTTCTAATGACCACAGTCTTTCCTGTAGTCACAATTAAGATGAAAAGGCACAGGGGAGGGGAGTCCTCAAAAACCAGCCTCTTGTGTTTCGGTTGCCTCTGCTCTTAGGATGCTCTCTCATTCCTTGGTTTCTGTGATACCACGTTCTACTAACTTCCCTTTAACCTCTCTGACTTATCTCTTCTGTCTCCCAGTTAAATGTAAATTTTGAGGGGTTGCTGATTTTCTTTTTCTTTTTTCTTTCTTTCTTTCTTTCTTTCTTTCTTTCTTTCTTTCTTTTTTTGAGACCAGGCTTCCCTGTGTAGCCTTGGCTGTCCTGGACTCACTCTGTAGTGAGGTTGGCCTCGAACTCACCGAGATCTGACTGTCTCTGCCTCCTGGACGCTAGGATTAAAGGCGTGTGCCACTAGGCCTGGCTATAAATGTTTCTTAAAGCAGCTAATAGATTTCATTTCCCCTTCCCACCCAACCCCATGCCCAAATTAAAAGAAAAAAACTGATATTTTTTTTCAATATTTCTTAAATTGGCTCAGACCAAAAATCTCTCTAGGTGTCTACTCGGTAATGGAGTCACATCAACTCCCTCCTCTTTCACCGCTCTCCACCTTTAGAAGGTCTTCACGATTTGGACACTGCCTTCCTCTCCAGCGCAGGAAGCTGCCTCATACGGTGGTTGCACACTGTATGACCTGACACCCCAAACGCTAGGAGCTTTGTGACGCTTCTGACTTCCGTACTTCTGCTCACATTCCGCTCACATCGCACAGGCTAGGACACTGCATCCAGGCCTGTCTACCTTTCCAACCTAACAACTTTTCCCCCCCTTTTCTAATACCAACACCAAGAATGAGACCTTGCTATGAAGTTATTTCCTCGAGGTTTAAACATTTGCCCTTGGAGGGAAGCCAGGACAGGGAAGGGGGGGGAGGACTTGGGGAGGGAGAAGGGAGACAGGGACATGAGACCATAAGACTCAGGAAGCCAAGGAAACTTAAGAAGTCAGAAACTAGAAATTTACACGCTATTGAGAGCTCACAGGTGCAAGAGTCACACGCCTGCGCAGTTGGTAGGGCGCTTCCCTAACACGCATGGAGTCTTGGGTTTGATCTTCAGCGCGTCATAAAGCACACATGATGGTGCACACTAATCTCAGAATTCATGGGAGTGGAAGGAGGAGTGGGGGTTCAAGGCAATCCTTGGCTGAGTTAGAGGTCAGCTCAGTGGGGCAGGGGGCGGGGCAGAGGGGGGTTGGGGGGAGGTAGATATAGGAGGTTTTAATTACCAGTGATAATTTTTCTTACAAATGTGACATTCTTCAGATGAGAAATGAAAATATTGCAGCATACTTAATCCCTAAAGATAAAAATTCTATACTATATTCACGTGTAATGCGTGTATCTTTTTCTGAAATAGTCCTCGTGGAGGCATCGTAGGCCCTAAAGCTGGGAGCTTTGTTAGAGCATCACGACACCAACATTCCAGCAATTGCAGTAATTACCTCGATCTGTATAGGTGGATTACAACCCACAAGTCTTTTTCCGCATTTGTGACTTCATTCACATACTGATTTCCGGAGATTTCTCTCAATTCCCCAAATTTCTGTTTCTTCTTAAGTGCTTTCCATTCCTGGAGCCGCTTTTCTCTAATTAAAACAAAAATGCTACATAAGTATCATAGTCTCTTGCCTTTGTGTATTTATTCTCTCTCTCCCTCTCTCTCTCTCTTTCTCTCTCTCTCTCTCTGTGTGTGTGTGTGTGTGTGTGTGTGTGTGTGTGTCTGTCTGTCTGTCTGTCTGTCTGTGAGTTTGTGTGTTCCGGGTGTGTGCATGGGCCTGAGGAGGCCAAAGGCCTCTGGTTCCTTGGGTACTGGAGTTACAGGCAATTATGAACAATCTAGGAACTAAGCCCAGGTCCTCTGCAAGATCAGAGAGCACTCTTAACAGCTGAACCAAGGTGTATATTCTTATAGGTCAATCAATATCCAATAAGAATTAAGAGTAACCAATGTGATGCCCGTACACAACACTGAGAATGACCAAATAACCACTAAAAAGCTTATAAAGCCATTTCTCTTTTTGTATGAAAATTGGTACTATGGTATGTATATCATCTATTGACTTTGAAATTATTTTTACTTAAGACTAGGTGTTGTGTAACAATTTCCTCTGAGATTGAAACATTCTTCCCTGCAGTGAAACTCCTTAAGCAGGAAAGGGGGGAAAAACCCTCAAGAACAGCTTCAGGAAGTCCCTGAAATAGACCAGCCACCCTAGGCCCTGCCTGCTAGAGTAAGACTCTCAGACCAGACCAGCTGTCTGGAAGAAACAAAAACAAGTTAGGCTACCTGGAAGAGGTTTGTATCTATTGATCAACATTTGAAAGGTCACTCTCCAACCCACTGAGCTGCCTGAAGGCTGTGCAGTTTGATCCAGGTTTCCTGACCTGCTTTGTGAGCTATCACCAACGATGGGGTGGGCCTTGGTGATGCAATTCTCTTTTGAGGCATTTGTGTTCCTTTAATTAACCCCAATAAAATGCATTGGTTCACCAAACTGGACTTTGGTATCCATACTTTGTTCTCTTGTGGGTTCTCTATCTGGGGTGAGTAGATGGCATTTGTTCCCTGTCTCCAGGAAACGTTTTTTCATGCAACAATACCTACTGTTTAGGTATTTGGTTTTTAAGTATTAGGCCAGCAAATTATTTTTTCTTTCCTTTTTTCCTTCTTTTTTTAAAAAAACAAAATTATTATTTATTTATTTTATTGCATGAGTATTTTGCCTGCATGTATGTCTGTGCACTGCATTCCTGTCTGCAAAGGCCACAAGAGGGTATCAGACTCCCCAGAACTGGAATTTCAAATGGTTGTAACCATCAGGTTGGTGCTAGGAACTGAGCTTGAGTCCTCTGGCAGAACAGTCAGGGCTCGCAACCTCTGAGCCCTCCACTCCCCTGCAAATTCTTGTGTAAAAAAACCAAACCCAAACAAACAAATAACAACAACAACCTTTATCAGGGAATACTCTGAGTCATAGCACTATTGCTGAGTGCTTGCTGCATTGCCAGGCACCACTTTAAGTACATTAGCTAATTTAGTCCTTGCAAAAACGTGATGATGAAGTCAGTATTGTCATTATCCCCAGTTATATGCCTATAAAAACGGCAAGCTGCTATGCAGTCCAAAGCCTCTGCGGCCATCTAGAATCGTCTGTTATTAAGATAAATGCATTCCAGGCAGAGGCAGCAGAGCTTTAAATGTCTGGTCCAGCACTTCATAGTAGCATGAACTCGGGCGACTTATTTAACTTCCCTAGTTTCCACATTCCCTATTTCTTTTTTTTTTTTTTTTAAGATTTATTTATTGTATATGAGTACTTTATCTGCAGAAAAGAGCATCAGATAACATTATAGATGGTTGTGAGCCACTATGTGGTTGCTGGGAATTGAACTCAGGACCTCTGGAAGAGCAGGCGGTGCCCTAACCACTGAGCCATTTCTCCAGCCCCATGTCCCCTATTTCTTTGTGACATAAACCACTAATACCTGGCCACAGAGATTGCTGGGGATTAAGTGGCCCAACAGGTAATCTTCACTGGCAACCTCTGCATAGGCTGGGAGGGGGCAGCATTTCTGGAAGGTTCGGTTAAGGAGGGGACATGAACCCTGAGTGGCTGGCGCTGTTCCATTGGCTGGGGTTCTGGGCTGCCTTAAAAGGACTCAGAGCTGAGCTTCAGTGATCATCTCTATGTGCTCGTCCTGGAGTTCCCGCTGCCATGGCCTCCCCACCAAGATGGACGCTGCTGTCAATGAGCCAAAATAAGCCTTTTTTTTTTTCCTTAGGCGGTGTTTGTCAGGCATAGTACCACAGCAGTAAGAAACATGATGCATTAGTTTTTCAGCAAGATGTGTGGCACACGGGAGAATTTGGTAAACTTTTATTCATTATTTATTCACCTATATAGAATGTTAAACCTTGGTTAGTAACTCAAATTTGCACACGTTGATGATTAAGCCATGCTTGGATTTATTAAGAAACCTCAAGTAGTTTACAACACACCTGAAAGTTCCTGTACGGAAGTTTTCTAGGGTGAGTGGAGTGTGATTTATCCTGTGCTCCTCTCCCTTTAAAGGCTCCCCAGTTGCTGCTGCTGCTGCTGCTTCTTCTTCTTCTTCTTCTTCTTCTTCTTCTTCTTCTTCTTCTTCTTCTTCTTCTTCTTCTTCTTCTTCTTCTTCAATTTAATGAATTTATTCAGATTACATCTCTATTGTTATCCTAGTTGCTTCTTAAATGGCCCTTTTAACAATTCTTAGCCCCCAGAACTGCCTGACTCTATGACCTCCGAGGCTGGTTGCCTCTTGGACTTCTGGGAACAGGAGGGGACATTTAAAAGCCAGCAGGGACTGACCGAGATGGAACAGAGCGAGAAGAGAAGGCAGTGGGTGCAGAGCTGGGCTTGCAGAGTGGGAAGCGCGGTTGCAGAGCACACTATGAGGAGAAAGCTGAGCCAGGGCAGGCCATGCTGGGCGGACAGGCTAGAGCAGTTGTTACAGTGTGGAGCTGCTCGTACTGGGAGAAGGGACCGTGTCAAGCAGACTGCTCTGGAACTGAAGGGAGGAACGGCTGGGAGAAATGGTTAAAGAGGCTGGTCTAGAAGCTAGGACGCATAAACGTTGGAAAAGAAATTAGATTCAGTGATCTCTCCCGCCCCCCTTTTTTGTTGTTTCTCTTCTATCTTGTGTTAGGAGGTGAAACCAGGGTGGGGTGGGGTACAAAGGATGAGAAAAAGAAGAAGAAGCCCCAAAGTAGAAAAGAACAGCTGCAGGCACTTGCTTGTGTGTCTCTGTATTTAACTCCATCTTTTTATAATCTGTATTATTTTACAACTCATCACATTTTACCATATGTATATATGTGTGCACGCATGCAGGCCCAACTGGGTGTGCACATATATGCCACTGCGCACATGTGGAGATCAGAGTGCATCTTGCAGGAGTTGCTTCTCTCCTTCCAGCAGGTGAGTTCCAAGGAATGAAATTGGGTTACGGGGCTTGGCAGCAAGCACCTCTACCCAGTGAGCCGTTTCACTGCCCTCATTTTCTGCGTTCTTGATGACCTGGCATCTAGAACCTTGCTAATCCTTTAGGGAATACTCATTGCAGAACTAGCCAGACAACACGTTCTTCAAACGCAAGCCAGCCAGCTCTGAAAGCACACCCTCCGCGGCTCTTTATTCTCCCCTTCTCCCTCTCCCTCTCCCCCTCTCCTCCTGTCCCCCTCTCCTCCTGTCCCCCTCTCCTGACCCTCTCTCCCTCTTCTCCCTCTCCCTTCCCCTCATTGCTATCCCCTTCTCTCTCTCTCTCTCTCTCTCTCTCTCTCTCTCTCTCTCTCTCTCTCTCTCTCTCCCTCTCTCTCTCTCTCTCCCTCTCCCTCTGACTTCTGTCAAAACACTGGGCTCAGGTAATCCTCCCATTTTAGCCTCCCAGCTGTTTGGGACGTTGGGCATGCACCACCATGCCTGCTTTCAATCACCTCCCCGCTCCCTGCTGGTTTTTTTTTTTAATGCGGCTCCCTGCCCTAGTCATCCAGAACCTGCTACCAGATGACTAACAGACCTTGCCCAGAGCCCACCTATGCCAGTCCTTTCCCACAGAACCCACTACAAAGTCCTCTTGCTGCGTTTGATTCTCAACCTGTTCAGGTATGACCCCTCTGTGGCCCCATGTGCCACAGTGCACCCCTGACCACACTTGTGTTAAAAAAGCAAACAAAAACTCTTGCTCATGCTTTAGAACTCACTGGCCTCACTTCCCAGGTCAGAAGCATGCCAGATGAAAACTCACTTTCTGTAACGATGGAGCCTGGAGCCGAACACAGTGAACCCCAAAGAGAATAATGACGCAGAGCTGGGATGCTGCGAGGCACCTTCTTATTGGTGCAACCATCGCCTTCTCCTCCCCCTCACTTCCCTCACCTTCTCACTGGAAAAGTTAGCACATGGCCGTCAGTCCTGCCGTCAGAAAGACTGCTCAGCGGCCTGCATTTTTCACTTAACGATCAAATCAACTGTGGTTTGCACACGTAGACAGAAAGCCCTCTAGCTCTTTTAAACACAAAGGAACTCAATCTGGGAAATTAAGCGCTTTGCAAACTTGCTGGAAAGGCGGGAGGAGTGAGCTCTAGGCTGGGCAACCAGGAATGACTCCCAGAACAACATGGCAAAACTGGTCTGCCAAGGCTTTCTTTGCCGCAATCCAGAAACTGGGGAATCTAGATTCCAATTGTTGGCCCAGATATCAAATTACTCTAAGACTCAGAGAGGCACAATGACAATTGCTGGCACGCGGAGCCAGGCTCCCTAGCAACAATCTCAGGGGGAGAAACTGCTGCCAGAGCAATGGCTCCAGAATTATGACGTAAATTCTAGGTTGAGACCACTTCAATGGATGCTTTAGACTTTTTTCCCTTTATTTTCCCCACTGCTTTCTCCATTTAATTTAGTGCTGAACTCAAATATCCTGTGGGTGTGTTAGCAGAAGCTGAAACACATTTGGGATCCTTGCTGCAGGACACTCTTCCAGCTCCTGTGCTACTGTCACACGCATCAAGAGAAAAAGGAACATATGTCAAAGAGGATAGTTTAGGGTAATTGTCAAAAAATATACTATAGATATGTTAATTGCCACATTTATACTTTTCTTCTTCCTTGTAGCTACAAGGCGTCTGATGTAATTCACTTGATGCTTCATAGCTGGTTACCTACCCAGTGGCATTTTTGTCTCTAATTTCTTTCTTTTCTTTTTCTTTTTGGTTTTCTGAGACAGGGTTTCTGTGTGTAGCCTTAGCTGTCCTCCACTCACTCTGTAGACCAGGCTGGCCTCAAACTCATAAGAGATCCGGCTGCCTCTGCCTCTCAAGTGCTGGGATTAAAGGTGTGTGCCACCAAAGTCCAGCATTTTTTAATCTCTAATTTCTTGAGTAAGATATTTGTCATTTCTTTATCGTACACTTAGGCTTGGTTAGAACCCAAGTATCATTGTAGATTCCTCTTCTGCGGCTTGCAGAAAGACTACGCTTCCTTGTAAGACTAGACTGTAACCAATGAGAAAAGAGTGTGAATGCTGTGTCTCTCTCTGGAACTTAGTCCTCTATTACAATAAATTGTATCAGTTCAGCCTAGGAAGCCAATAACTGACACAGAGTCTGAAACATCCTTTAAAGCTGCCAGCACTATGCCAGGCAGAATCTAAACAGACTCTAATCTACTCATAAACTAACATAAACTACTCTAAACCTCGTAACGGACATATATCCCAAGCACTTGCCAATCTGATCCTCAGACGCTTCTTCCTCCTTCCCTGTCAACTGTCAACCTTCTTCTTTCTCCCTCTCAATCATCAATACTTGGTTCTGCCCCCTTTCCAGGAAGTCCTGCCTTCCACTTCCTGTCCTTCTGCCCAGCTGACTGGCCAAACAGCATTTTATTGATAGTTGTTATATCCACCCAGACATTCCTCCACAGTCCTCAGGTGTCCTGTGCGTCTTCCACACAGATCCCTGACTCACACAAAACACACTCCAGAATTCTAAAGTTATGTAGGTCTAGTGAAAAGTGCCCAGGCCACAGTCAGTGCCTAGGAAAGAGCTGCTTAAGAAAGGGGCAGCAGATGGATCAAAAAGTTAAGGAACTTCCCAGCACTCCTTTATTCACTTAGGAGGAAGAGGCAGGTGGATCACTGAGTTCAAGGCCAGCCTGGTCTACAAAAGGAGTTCCAGGACAGCCAGGGCTACATGGGCAAACCCTGTCTTGAAAACCAAACCAAACCAAACCAAAAAAGTTAATAAATCATCACCACAATACAATTGAAAGCATTTTTAAAGGATTTTATTTATTTACATTTATATATGAGTGTTCTAGCTGCACGTGCACCTGCCTGCCAGAGACAGCATCAGATTAGGCATCAGATTCCAGAGTGTATGGTTGTGAGCTACCATGTGGCTGCTGGGAATTGAACTCAGGACCTCTGGAAGAGCAGACAGTGCTCTAATCCACTGAGCCATCTCTCCAGCGTCCTTGAAAACATCTTTTAAATGACTTTCATTTTATTTATGTGTATGGGTATTCTGCCTACATGTATATCTGTGTACCACTATGTGCCTGGTGCCCATGGAAGACAGAAGAAGGCATCCGATCGATCCCTTGAAACTGGAGATGGCGGTGAGCCTCCATGTGCATGCTATGAAACCAGGCCCTGGGAGATCACCCAGTGTTCTAAACCACTGAGCCTCCTCTCCAGTCCCAATTAACTTTTTGATGACCACAAATAAATCCTGTATCCACTATGATCACCTCCTATTTGTTCATTTCAATATCTTGTATCTAATAATTTTCTTTCTATTTATAGAGCCTTTTTCTGACTTGTTCTTTCTCTTATGAGATTTTTCAAAGTTCATCTATTTGGTAGTTATTATGGCTACCATGCCCAAGGCAACTGATTAGAGGAAGAGTTTACTTGGGCCTACGGTCGGGAGGGTTAAGAGTCCATCATGGTGGGAAGGGTGCTGGCATGGAGGCATAGCAGCCAAAGGCCAGAGCAGGAAGCTGAGCGACCACCCCCTCACCTGCAAGCACCAAGGCAGAGAGAGCAAACTGGAAGCAGGGCAAGGCCATGGACTCTCCTTGGCCACCCCCTCCACCTCCCTCCACCACCCACCCCCACTTCCCACCCCTCCCCCACCCAGCCACCCCCTCCTGTGACACAGTTCTCCACCGAGGCTGCACTACTTCCCCATACAGCATCACTAAACAGAGACCAAATGTCCAAATATCTGAGCCCTTGAGAAAAAATTTCTGCATGTTTCATATTACAAGGGCTGCAGGTAACAACCCTCCAGGGAATTCAAGAAAATTTACTAAGATGGAAAACACTACGGAGGGTGTCACAAATTCAAGCAACCAAAAGAAAGACTCAGAAAGGCAAAAGGTAGGACTGTTGCTATTATTGATCCAGAAACAGATTTAAAAGACAAATGAAGAAGAAAGAACACAGCCTAAGGAGCCTGCGGGCCACTGTCCAGCACGTCAGGGTACTACTGTGGGAGTCCCTGAAGGCAGAAGACACAGAGAAAACACTCAGAACATTTTCAGAATTACTGGCTGATTGATTCTAAAATGTGATTAAAGACACAAGTTTAAAATCCAATACATTAGATTCATTTCAAGTAGGATAAACCCAAAGATGCCCATGTGGTGGCTAGGCAGAGTCACACTATCACAGCAAAGGCAGAATCGTGAAAACAGCAAGAAAAAAGCAAGTTATGGCATCATATAGATTCTTAATAAGACTATCGGCCAGTTTCTCATGTAAAATGCCACAGAAAGACAATACTGTACCTATATATCTCTATGGCTTTTATGTCTTCTTCGTCAAATTCATCTTCAGCTTCTTTGAGCTGTGCAAGTGTCATCTTTTCATATGGTTTCACTAAAACATAAATTTTAGGTAATCAAATTGTCCAAACATTATTTTTACTTTATAATTAACATTTAGAAAACCAACGAAATAAACAAAAACCCAAAACCCACAACCCTAACAGCTTAGGTGATGGAGATGAACAGACTCTTTAACAAACCTGCAATAACCAGCCAAAACATGGGTTGCATATTACATAAGCTGTAATTAATATTAGCATTTTTGATCCCCGCAAAGTTCACAGAACTGACAGGAAACTTTCGAGAGTAGATGGGAAAATCAATTAGATCCCACAAGTTTAGGTTTCCCCCCAAAATCTGGAACTATTGAGTAAGATACTAACTATATAGGCTGGGCAGTGGTAGCGCACTCCTTTAATCCCAGCACTCGGGAGGCAGAGGCAGGCAGATTTCTATGAGTTCAAGGCCAGCCTGGTCTACAGAGAGAGCTCCAGGATAGCCAAGGCTACACAGAGAAACATTGTCTCAGGAAACCAACCCCCCCAAAAGGTAATCTCAAAGTAGGGTGACATTATAGAAAAATATCTACATATTCTTATATGGGTCTTGTAGTGGATATAAACATGTTTTTGTTTTTATTCTAAATGTGGGATGTGAAACAGACTTGTGTGAGGATGTGCCATGTTTGCCCACTGGAAACAGACTTGTGGGAGTACACCTGGTGTTTGTCCACTAGAAGAGGAACTGCCTATTATGGGGGCATGGTCTTTGCCAGCTGATAAACATCATAGCACACATTCTGAGAGGATATATATGCCCCAAACCAGAGTCTTGGCTTTTTGGTTTTGGCATGGTTTGGCTATTTATTGCTCTACTTTGAGATACTCCTAGAAAGAAATGCTCCAGACAACTCTTTGAGGCTCTGAGTTCCAGCTGCTGTGGTTGCAGTCAATTGTTGCTAAATTGCTGGTTTGCTATTTAACCAGTCTGCTGGACTCCTGGCAACGTAGAGTGGGATCGATCCAAGTAACTGAGTCTAAAAGGCTCTACTTCAGGCCCCATTAGCCTCTTTTCTCTCCTATCTAGGGTAGGTGGGTTAGAATGGAGGTATTAAAGAACCCCAAATAAAATAAGGTTGTAAAAGTTCAAAGCCTACACCAAATGCTCAGCCCTAAGAACATACATACAAGTAAGTAATAGTATAGAGACTGAACAAGCTATATTAGGAATATATGTGTATACACATATATGCGTGCAATAACAATATGCTTTTAAAAAGAGGCCATAAATGTGAGAGAGAGCAGATGGTGAGGTTCTCATCCTGTGAGACCTTACCCAGGGATCCTGGTTTTAAAGAGACCTTTGTGGACTCTGGCACTACCTAGGAATGGTGCTCCAGAAAAGCTGCTGTTGGGCCAGGATCCATACTCTGAATAGTTAGTCAGTTGAGGCATCCCCGTGGCAAAAGAAACTTTTGTGATGGTGTACTTGTTAAGAGTCCTTCCTGTGTGTGTGTGAATAACACACACATAACACACAGGTGCTTTGGCACTCTGGTGCTGAAATGCACCAAGCATTCAATGTCATGGCTGCAGCTGAGCCGCTGGAATCCAGAACTTTGACGTGTTCTCTGGAGTGTTTCTCTCTAGGAGCATCTCGAAGCAGAGCAATGAACAGCCAAATGACAGGAAGCGATGCCAAAAACAAAAAGCCTAGCCTCAGAGAATATATATATATGTATATATGTATATGTATATATATATACACATACACACACACACAGTCAGAGTCTGTACTAGGATGTTTATCAGTGGGCAAAGACCATGCCCCTGCAAGAGGCTGTTCCTTTTCTAGTACACAAACACCACGTCCTCTCACAAGTCTGTTTCCAGTGGACAAACACTGCACACCCTCACACAAGTCTGTTTCACATCCCACACTTGGGATAAAAAAAAAATGTTTAGATCCACTTCAAGGCCTTATAGTTTATGTTAGCTGACATGTGCCTTTCAACATACAAATCAGCCATTTGAGGTGGCAGTCTCCTAACTTTGAGAAGATCATCAGTGTTTATAGTAAATGGTGTCTAATTCCCTCTCCTCCGTTCACGGAACACATTTTGCTCCCCTCAT
This sequence comes from Acomys minous, assembly GCF_964271855.1. Classification (NCBI taxonomy): domain Eukaryota; kingdom Metazoa; phylum Chordata; class Mammalia; order Rodentia; family Muridae; genus Acomys; species Acomys minous. The sequence continues at coordinate 60,414,999 of NC_140497.1, forward strand.
TGCACTGTCCCCTTCATGCAGCCACCAAATGCTCGCCGTACCCATTGCCTCCTCCTGTAAGCGTAACACCATCTCTTCAATTTCATCTTTCGGTTCTTCTTTTGGAGGAAGAATACCAAAATCTCTTAAAATTTCATTCCATTCTGTATCTTCATTTGGATCCTACACAAAAAGAAAGAGGCCGTTAGCCTAGTTGGGCACTGTGAACTGTGCTGATAAAACTGACGGGAGGCCGCACGTCCACATCCACAAAGCTGTTCCCGGACTCTACAGCCGAGGTTTGGAGAACAGACCTACTTCTCCCAACAAGAATGGGACTGCACGCTTGGATTAGCAGGACGTGTCAATCCTCAGCTAAAGGCACTGGTCACACCAGCCTGGTGACCTGAGTCACGATCCAGATCCTGTGGGATAGTGTCTTTTAACAATTCTAGAAAACTTCTCTCCAAATATTCCTCAACCTCTTTGTAATATTTCCCTATTCCTATTTTATTGACCCTATTTTAAAAAACCCTCATTCATAGATATTTTGAATTTTCACATGCTCTACTTTTTTTTTAATGAGTTTTGTTCTTTTAGTGCAAAAATGTTTTATTTCAATGTCAAAAACAATATGTTTTTCTGACATGCTAGAAATGATTTATTAACTAGCAGCTTAAAATGTCAGAAACTGTGGCTAGAGAGACAACTTAGTATCTAAGAGCACTGTGCTCTTGCAGAGGACCTAGGTTAGGTTTCCAGCACTCACATGGTGGCTCACAATCATCCCTATTCCAATTGTGGGGGATCCAACATCATCGACTGACCTCCGAGGGCACTGGCATACACACAGTGCAGGTGCTGACATGTCTGCTGTGCTAGTCAGGCCTCTGTTGCTCTGGGAAACATGACAATCACTTGCAACTTGGGAAAGAAAGGGTTTATTTCAGCTTACAGCTTACAATCCTATGTGAACTGGGACTTAGTGACTCTGCAGTGTGTGCATTTCTTTTTCTCCTTGGCTTATGGAATTTTACATTTAAAGCTTTTCAGACATTAAAAATGTAGAGAATGACATACATCAAGGTCCTATCATCTTTCTTCAATTTCATAGTTTTTGAAGAAAATAATGACCTTGAACAATGGCTTTGCCCACAATACGCATATCACTGTCTCTCTAGGAGAAAACACTCTAAGTAATATTTGATGGGCATCAGTGCCCTGTTTTCAATGACTATGGTGTTGGGGTCTGTGACAGAAGAGTGGCAAGCCAGCATCTGGGTGGCATGCAGGTTTCGACCCAGCAGGGTACAACCTGGCTAGAGCTGTGGGCCTGAGCAGTGTGCAAAAGTGATTTTATTTTTTGGCTTCAAGATTTATTTATTATTTGTGTATTGTGCATGCGTGTGCACCTGTGTGAATCTATGTGCACCATATGCATGCAGTGTCCACAGAGGCAGAAAGCATTAGATTTCCTGAAGTCACATGTGGCTGTGAGCATCCTGATATGTGTGCTGGGAACCAAACCAGGTTCTGTGGAAGAGCTGTAAGTGTTCTTAACCACTGGGCCACCTCTCCAGCCCCTTATTATTATTTTATTTCTTAACTGAAAATAGCCTTTTTTCATACAATATATTCTGATCATTATTTCCTCTCCCTCAAATCCTCCCAGATTCTTCCAACCCATCCAACTTTAGAAAACAGGCAAAAACAAAACCAGAATAATAAAAAAGAAAAAAAAACATGATAAACACAAACGCAGGGACACATACACAAAACAAACTCCATAATAACACAAAGTCAAGAACCATAATATATAAGCAAGAGGGCAATAGCTTTTTTTTTTAAGCCCCCAAACAGCAGTATGGAAGAAAATCATCTCCAAACATTCCACTGAGTTTGCTTGGCATTTGCCCTCTACAGCTGGGCATGGGCCCGCCCTTAAGTATGTCTTACATACCCATTGAGAAAACTAATTTTTTTCTTTGCTAGTAGCTGTCAACTAGAAACAGCTTCTTGCTTAGGGATGCGCCTACCCACTTGCCCTTCCCCTTCTCAGTGCTGGGAGCCCTTCTGGCTGGACTTGTGTAGGCCAGGTGCCTGCTGCCACACTGTGAGATCACATGTGCATCAGTCCTGCTGCATCTGGAAGACGCTGTTTCCTTGGTATCTTCCATCCTCTCTGGCTTTTATAATCTTTCTGTCTCCTTTTCCCAGAGCTCTAAAGGGAAGGATTTGATGAAGACATCCCTGTAAAAGTAGCTTTTACTTGCCTGATTTAATTGTCGTCTTGGAGGCTTATTGCTAACTTAGGCCTAGCCGTGGAAGCTTCTAGCATCTGTACAATCTAATCTAGGCCTACAATGCTTTCAGCCTCTGAGACTTATTGCTGAATTAGCTCACCCTTTCTAGTTCTTGCTGGCTGGTTCAACTCAGCTGTTCTGGATCAAACTCCTCTCCACACTGACTGATTCAATCTGGCTTTTCTCAGCTTCTGACTGAATTGTTCTGCTTGACTGAATAACTCTAGCCATCTGTTCTAATCTTCTGGCTCCTTCTCATTCTCTGGCTCACTCTGTCTTCACCTGTGGCTAGTTTGTTCTCACTTCAACCTCGTTCTGTAAAACTCTCCTAGTTTAAAAAAAAAAAAGCTCCCTCTGAATTCCACGGATGAAACTGCCACAAACTCACCTCCACTGCACAGCACTGCCTCAAAACCCATTGATTCAACTGAACTGTCTGAACAGAACTGAAAAGCATTCAGAGATCTGCCAGCATCTGTCTCCTGAGTGCTAAGATTAAAGGCATGTACCACCACACCTAGGCCTACGTTTTGCTAACTTGTTGTATACCAGGCTGGCCTTGAACTCAGAGATCTGCTTGCCTCTGTCTCCTGAGATGAAAGGTGTCATCTGTATTCCAGCGGGATCACACAGACCTAGAAGGTCCTTGGATGTGATCTCTGGCCAGAGCAGCCATGGTCTGAATTTAAATTCCTTTACACATCCCATTTATGAGTGTTCCAACGTTTCTCTCTCCCTGCACACTGTCTAGCTGTGGGTCTCTATACTTTTTTCCATCTACTGAAGGAGGAAGTTTCTCTGATGATGGCTGAGCAAGACACTGATCTATGACTGTAGCAGAATGGCAGAATAGTACTTTGTTTTCCCCTAAGCCCATGGCTTATCTAGTTTCAGGGTTTTGGCAACCTTTTTTTTTTTTAACATATGAAGTCCCACTCTGTCACCTAAGCTGGCTTACAAGCCACCATGCCCAAATATCAATTGTTTTTTACCTTGTAAAAATGCATAATATAAGGATGACCATTTTCGGCCTTTATAGACACATGGTACAGCATAAGAAGAACAGCCACATCGTGTGCATCGCCGCACCATCCTCGCAGGACTTTCCAACTTGCCTGTGCTTTCTGAGTCTACCCTTGAGATCCCACGTACTTTTTTGGTTTTGGGTTTTGGTGTTTTTCAAGACAAGGTTTCTCTGTGTAGCCTTGGCTGTCCTGGACTCACTTTGTAGAACAGGCCGGCCTCGAACTCACAGAGATCCACCTGCCTCTGCCTTCCTGAGTGTCAGGATTACAGGTGTGTGCCACTGTGCCTGGCTAAGGTGGGCTTTTCAATGCTTGCAAAACTAATGCTAGAATTTGACCAAACCCAAACCAAACCAAAACAAACAAAAATACCACCAAAAACAAAACAAACAAAAAACCCAAACCACTGAATCTATAGATTGCTGTCAATAGTTTTGAGTTTTGACATTAGTGATAGAACAAGGATCCTTGTAATTGGATTACTCAAGAAGATAACATGTTAGGAATGAAAAGGGGGCACCCGAGAGCCCAGGAGAAAGATATCTCCCCAGAGAACAACCATGGTAGCTCAGACACACCACAGGATCTAATGTGGATACATATTTCACAGCTTTTTTTTTTTTTAAAGATTTTATTTATTATGTATACAGTGCTCTGCCTGCATGTACACCTGAAGGCCAGAAGAGGGCATCAGATCTCATTATAGATGGTTGTGAGCCACCATGTGGTTGCTGGGAATTGAACTCAGGACCTTTGGAAGAACAGACAGTGCTCTTAACCTCTGAGCCATCTCTCCAGCCCCTATTTCGTAGCTTTTATATCAACTGTAGCATTGCTATGGGCTGGGCCGAGGTAAATTGTGAATCTATATCACTTCAGTTTTATTTCAAGTTATTAATAAACTCATTAGCCTAATTAAACTGATGTTATACCTTTTCTCTTAACGGAGGCAAGCATTCATCTTCAAAGCCATGCCTCACAGGCAGGTAACAGTCAGTGTGCCCATCCACACACGTGGGTGTGTTTTCACTTTTTATGTCTTGTTGCCAGAGTTGCTTTATAGTTTTGTTCACATAAGTCTTCAGTCTCATTAGCTTATTCCTTTATATTATGTTCTTTCTGGTATTATGATAAACGGGCATTTTTTATTGTAGTATGTAGAAGTACCTTTGTAAAAGTTTTATGGTCTTCCTTCAAGTGCTTCCTATAGGCATTTTTGGAGTACAGTAAGCACAACTGGCCCGCAGCTGGCTTCTGTCCACTCCAACACTGGAAACTCCTCAAGTCATTGCTTCACGGCCTTGTGACTGTGCAGCCTGTTCTTTATACGCTCTATACCTTTGTCTGCGTTCCCCTTGCTCTCTTTGAAGTTTTATTGGTGAGAATTCGGGAAAATTGGTTGTAAATCCACGGGAAAGCTGCCATGAGCCAAGCCCACCTGAGGGGCAGGTTTGATCCCTGACCACTAAGCTCCAGGACAACCTCCTTTGAGTTCCCCCCGTGGCGTTCTGCTTCATCCTCTGGTTGTCTCCTGTCCTTGGATACATCATAGCCTTCAGTTCTCACTCACTCTGCAAATGGTACCCGAGACCAAAATGCAATTGTGAAAAAGTTTTTATGCTTACAAAACAGGTGGGGGTGGGGGTGGGGACAAACTTCTGGGCCACAGCGCAGTAAAACAGAAATTTGCTAAGATGTATGTCACAGTGAGAAAAATCTCAAAGGGTGGTCTGAAACCCAAGTTCACTACTATCTTCACTGAAACAAAGAAGTCAGTGAGGCAAATTCTGGCGTGAGGCAGGGAAGTAGGAGGAGCTTATTTACACCTGCCTAAGTTGGCACCCTCTTTACAGATAACACCCCATCATCATGACTTCAAGTCAGCTTTCTGGTATACACACCACACACACACACACACACACACACACACACACACACACAGAGAGAGAGAGAGAGAGAGAGAGAGAGAGAGAGAGAGAGAGAGAGAAATATCACAGATACCTCTTCAAAAGGACGATTTCTTTATGTTCAGAGTTTCTCATGTGTCACCAGCTTAAAATAATTCTTATGCTGGAGAGGTTTGGGGTGACAGTGTCTGGTCTCCTGCCTATTCTAAGGTCCCAGGCACCTTAAAATTCTACTGGTTTTGATTTCTCATTGATTTTGATGTAATTTTTTTTCTTTCTATCATGTCACCTCTGACACTTTTAGGGGCTCCCTCTGATTCTCTTAGAAGACTTCCTAGAAGCTTCTCCTATAGTTCCTAGTCTAGGCATTTTTATTTTTATTCAGTATATTAATCTGGCCAAGTGTCATCAGTGTGTGTGTGTGTGTGTGTTTATTGTATGTGCCATGACCTACATGTGGAAGTGAGAGGGCATTCTCTTTACCTGGGTCCCAGGGATTAAACTCAGGCCACAAGACTTGCACCACTGGAGGCAAGTAGCAGGCACCTTTACCCACTGAACCATTGCACCAGCTCCTACCACTGTCTATTAAGAAGTCTTTCTTCATTTCACACTCACCTGGCACATTCTTTCCTTCAGCATCGCTAAACTTCTTAAAAGAGATGACCGAAAAGAATTAGACCATAGCCACTTCTACCCATCACAAGAGGCCATCTTGGCTGTTGCATCTGATACGGTATGGTTAATGTAAAAGAACGGCCCTCGTGCATTGGACTGAATTTGACTTGGGTATGTCTTGATAAAGCAGTCTTCAAGAAAGTCATGATAATATGTTCTTACGGATTTATTCAAACTTCTCAATAGCTCTTATTTAACTTTTTTTGTTCTATTTTGTGTTTTTGTTTTTTCCGAGACAGGGTTTCTCTGTGTAGCCTTGGCTATCCTGGACTTGCTTTGTAGATCAGGCTGACCTCGCACTCACAGCGATCCACCTGCCTCTGTCTTCCTGAGGGCTGGGATTAGAGGCGTGCGCCAACTCGTCCAGCCAATGTGACTTAATATAACAGTGGTTGACTGTGCCCTTCCCTTTAGCTTTCGGAGTTATTCATGAGATGTTATCTAACAGAAATAGGGACTATAATCTATCTTCACAAATGGGCAATAGTATTTTTCCCATGCTGCAGTTATCTTTATTAGTCTCTCATATATGCTCTTATAGAACAGGCCCATGTTTAAAACACTAAGAAGTAGCTGTTGAATAAATTAACAAAAATGATAATAAGGGCAAAGAGGTGAATACACGGTTGCTTCCTGTTGGTTTCACTTCAGCGGAATTCCTGAAAAGCAAATGCAAAGCAGGACAGACTGCACTGCCAAGCTAACCGTACAAATGTACTTGCTAACAACTGTCTAATGGGAAAGAACTCGATTACATGTGAATTGTGTTTAAAGTAGCTTAATAACTGTATGGTCTACACAGCCATTCAAAGTATGTAAACCACCCAAACCCAAAGCACTTCAGTAGGGAGCAAGGAAGAGAAAACTATTTCTTATGTCAGAAAGTGAGGATTTTACTCTGAGAAAAGGAGGAAGGGAGGGAGGGAGGAAGGGAGGGAGGGAGAATGGGATGGAGAGACCAGGGGAGGAGAAATGGAAACTTCATGATAAAGAACACACAGGCCTGGAGAGATGGCTCAGTGGTTCAGAGCACTGGCTGCTTTTGAGAGAGCTTGGGTTCAATTCCCAGCACCCACATGCTGACTCACAACGATCTGTAACTCCAGTTCCAGGGGATCCAACACCCTCTTCAAAACTCCATGGGCATCTCCTGGTGCACAGACATACATGCAAGCAAAACACTCATATAACTAAAAAAAATAAAATAAAATAAAGAACTCATGAATAAAAATCACCCTGAGAAATTACCCAGACCAAATCTTGAAATGTATGGCTGTAATTTAACTTTAAAAAAAAAAAGGTTTAAGTGTGTGTGTGTGTGTGTGTGTGTGTGTGTGTGTGTGAGAGAGAGAGAGAGAGAGAGAGAGAGAGAGAGAGAGAGAGAGAGAGACAGAGACAGAGACAGAGACAGAGACAGAGACAGAGACAGAGACAGAGACAGAGACAGAGACAGAGACAGAGACAGGAAAACCTGCAGGAGTTGCTTCTCACTTTCCATCATATAGGTCCCATGAGTCAAACTCAGGTTATCAGGCATGGCTGCAAGCACCTTAACCCACTGAGCCATCTCACAGGCCAATGGATACCCTCTTTCACCTCCTTTTCAAAGGATGTAAATGAGAGAGGACAGTTAAATTGAATCCACTTGGGCCAATACCACTTCTTTCTTAATTCAAAAATAGTACAGCAATTGAATTTCCAGGAACCAGGGGTAAAAGGCAATCCTGAACAACTGACTTTCTCCTCCAGTCTCACATGAGACTCGTGACCGTAGAAAAATGGCAGTCTCTCAAAACTAGACGCAGATGCACCAAAGAGCATTTACCAGTAACAAATGTTAGAACCGAACCCTGTGAACGACACACACCACACCATTAACACCCCACCATCCCGACCCTCACCTGCATGGTGTTCTCTTGTGCCCCTTACTAGGGGTCAAGGCCCCAAACTTCCTCCAGGCTGGCAGAGGGAGCCAGCCAGCTCTGGCTAGCGATTTCTAACGCTCCAGGGGCGGGCCAAGGGCGAACAGGGCCTTCTGCGCATGTGCAACGGTAGCTCAGTTGCCAGGCAACACAGAGGCCTAGTTCTTGGATATGTTGGTCCAGGAGCGTCTGACGGGAGCAGTGTCTTGTCTGTTGGTCACATGGTGGTCTATTGCTGTCTGTTCTGTTGCTGTCGATTCCATTCCCACCCCCACTCCATGTCTAAGCCTACTTGGCAAGGTGGAATCCAATATTAATGGAGAAAAAAAAAATCAATTCCCTGGGTGGTGAACACGTCAGAGGAGTTCTTAACCTGGACCCATTGTCTGTTTGGGGATAGATAGATTCTAATTAATTAATTAATTAGTTAGTTAGTTAATCCGCTGACTGATTAATTATTACGTTTTGGTTTTTCGAGACGGGGTTTTTCTGTGTCGTCCTGGCTGCTGGAACTGACTCTAGACCAAGCTGACCTTGAACTCAAAGAGATCTGCCTTACTTCTGCTCCTGGGATTACGAGACTTTAGGCTTCAGAACGTCCACCACACGCCTGTGATCCCACCCCTCAGGTGGCTGAGGAAGGAGGATATGAGCGGAGGTCAGCCTGGGCTACGTAAGTGAGAACCTGTCTCAGAAACAAAACCAAAACGAAACAAAACTCACTGGAGGAAAGGACCGCACTCCCTTTAGGAGCTCTGGCTTAAATAAGAGACCTAGACAGTTGGGTTTCTCTGTGTTTAAGCTAAGGAGAGGATTTTACTAGGACGCATTTACTAGGACCACTGGGAAACTACCATGTAAGCAGTTGGGCACACGATCCCAGAGATATACTGGAAAGGATAGACAAACCAAGGGGGACAATGTACTTAGCGACACAGTTGTAAACTTGGGTTCAGCAATGGAGCCACTCACCTGCAGTGATCAGTCAGTACCTGAGACAGATTCTACACGTCAAGCATCCTACGGTGTGAGGGTGTGATGAACCGTTAAGTGACAACATCACCATCTTTGTAACTGTGTCTGCTTCTCGCCCTGCCTCACGTTTATATGAAGAGTCTTAAAATACACAAGCGATTCTTGTCTTCCTGGGTTTTTATGGGACCCTGTTGTCTAATATTCAACGTTTCTTATTTTGACAAAAGAAGGTAATCGGAGGGGACAAAATATTGTACGGGTTTTTTTCTCACATGAAGAATTTGTATTGATATACAAATCATATACATGACATAAATATAATCTGTCTTCTGGTTATATGACCTGAAACCAGAAGACCGATTATTTGGCAGGGTGAAGAATGCTGAAAGAGGTACCTGTGACAGTGGGGGTTAAATATGACCAAGGACAATTATAAATATGTATGAAAATACCACAAGCTATGATGTATATTAACTAAGGAATTAATTTTTCCATTTAAGTTACTAGGAGTACCGTGTACAGACAGCTAATCTTGCCCTATGCGTTTATGGCTTTAGAACAGGTGACCCTCGCTGTTCAAAGGCTCTTCCTGCCAAGGCAACTCACTTTTAAAGCAAGAGTCTGATTTTTTTTTCTCTCTCAGCTTCTTCCCAATTTATGTCCTCCCAAGGGTTTGGTAGGAAGAGTAATTCAAGAACTTTCTTCTTAAGATATTATTTCATCTTCCTCAAGGATGGTGATCACTAACTCTTGGCAGGGTTATTTTCTTCCTAGTAATGAGCGAGGTGGGCTGTGTTCACTAGTTGTGAGGTGAAACAATTACAGGCAAGCCAGCTACTGCAAATTGCCAGGCAACGTCTTCTGATATGTGTGCAGCAATCTGAAATCTATTTTGTAATATATAAGTCATAACTTGCTTGCTGGACCATTGAACGAGTCATAGCTCGTGTTGGTAATCTCTGACAGCTAGTACTCTGTTTTGTTGTTTCATTTGTGTTTTTAGACAGAGCCTTGCTACATAGCCCAGGCCATCCTTGAACTTGCCTTGCTTCTGTCTCAGCCTCCCAATGCTAAGATCATAGACATGTACCGTCATGACAGTCTGCATTCTGGTACTTATAGGCGCTGATAGTTTCACCACTGACATGACTCAAATGGGCTAAACTGAAATAGTTCACCCAACTCTCTAGGAATGGCGTTAGTAAATGTTCAAAAACCAAGTGCTCCAATGCTATGCAGAGCTGTGGGCACCTGGGCAGCATCTTCAGGTCCAGTGCCGCTGTGCACAGTTGACCATTGTAATAATACATAAAAGATTTTAAGATGCTGTTTTATTTTCAACAAATTAACCATTTATGATCTCAGCCGCCGCAGAGACTGTTACAGCACAGGGGTTTGCAACAGAATACATTTAGGAGGGATCATTTTTGAGAACAAAGTGTGAGTACATTTTATATCCCATAGTAGTGTTTTCAACATAAGATACGCGGACATCCTGGAAAAAGAAAAAATAATAATTAGGTTCACATATATGTAAGACTATAAATAAATACACATAATGCTTATTATATAGCCACTTATATGACTATTTTGTTGTAGTTACAATAACATTGCCGGTTGGGATATTTCCCAAATGTCCTTTAGCCTCTGCTCTCTCTATTTTACCATTTGTCACTTAATCACTCTCTGATGAGACAGTTATTCTACAGGTTATATTATTTAATAGTATAAAAGGAGTTTGCTACCAGCACTTAAGAGGCAGAGGCAGGCGGATCTCTGTGAGTTCGAGGCCAGCCTGGTCTACAGAATGAGTTCCAGGGAAGCCAGGGCTATACAGAGAAACCCTGTCTTGAACCCCTACCCCCAATGTAGTTTACTAACGCTCATCGATACCAATAAGAATTATCAGTATTTAAAGATTTCCCTTCTTCCACCACAGACCCAGCTCATCTGTAATTTCATGGAGGAGGCCCAAGCACTGGTGAATGCTGCTGTGGCTTACTGCAAGCCTCAGTTGGCCACACTTTGGCTCTTTACCAAGATTAAGCTGGTTCCCCCAACCCCTGCTGAGCTCCTCGCAAAGTGCAGATAGGAGGCAGGGAAATCCTGGGAGCTATGCTGAATGCCTCGGTGGCACTGAAGTGTCCATGTGATTTTCTATCTGAGGTCATTAGGGAAGGTGGCACCACTGGCTATGATGTTTGAAGACTCATCTCTTATGTCTGATTTTGTTCAAGAGCTTACTTGAATATTCTTGGATCACAAGATGAAACTGATATCTGAATACAATATGAGGTATCAAAAAGTGATGCCTGTTTATTTATGTGTATATGTGCCATTACATCACCCAGATTTTATACTTATTTTCTTAAAAAATATGTTATCAGGATAAAGTAAGACCTTAGGTAACCAGATGACAAAATCAAGGGGGAAGTGACTGTTGAACTATTCGATTAGCAAAGTAAATAAAATCCTGATCAAAATAGGTGGAATGGAATAGATTATAAAGCTTTATTTTCTAAACTTTGGAGAGAAGTTATACTAAACAGATCAATTCCACTTCTTTGTGGTGATTTTTACTTCTCTAATTGTTTTAATGTCAGTCTTTTCATTTCTATTTTTGTGTATTTATGACTTTTGTCTTTTTTCTAGAATAAGCCGGATGAAATAACTTTTATTTTTTCAAATGCCCAGATTTCTTGTTTGCTTTAAGAAATGTCTGCGTTACTCTTTTTTAAGTTTTTGAATAACATATATGTGTGTGCATGTGGTGTGTGGGTGCCTGTGGAGATGAGAAGAGGGTGTGGGATCCCCAGGAGCTAGTGTGGATCACAGGCAGCTGGGAGCTGTCAACTTGGGTGGCAGAATGAGGTTCAGGTCCTCCGCACGGACAGCAAGCACTCTTAGCCTCTGAGCCACCTCTCCAGCACTCCCCCACCTGCCACTTTTTGAGACAGGGTCTCACGTAACCCCACCCGGCCTGAGATTGGCTATGTAGCTTTGTGCATGCGAGGCCACCCCACCCCACCAGTTGAGCTGGATCCTCTGTTTGTAAAGAGTATTTGAGCATGCGCCATTCAGAACACAGAAGCGCATGCCAGTGAATCCTGGCCCACTCCAGTGGACACTGACTAACAGAGCAAGAATGAAATTCCTGACATATTATGATGTGCTCAATAAGTGATGATGAGGTTGTTATCTCCAAAGTCACTTTGGGTGACTGATTTCGTGCCACAGACCAAGGAATACTAGGATCAAAGCAAATCTAGGCCTAAAGTCCCAGCGCTTGCCATTTCCTGAAGCCTGCATTGCCCTACAGTTGTGGTTACTTCTATATAATGTTAGGACGCACATGCGGTTGAACACTAGACATATATTTGAATATAGTTTAGTTTGTGACCAACGGACACTTCCAAGTTGATTTCAAGTTGTGAAACACATGCTGTTTCATAGTTACTTACTGGTCTATTTTTTGAGCACGTGCCATGTTAAACGAAACCTGTTGACCTCTTGCCATTGCGTGGCTGCAAAATAATAAATTAGAAAGAAATTGTTGTTAACTACTGATGTGAGGTAAGCGCCATAAGAAGAAGCCTAGTGATATAAAGGAGTGTACATCGATGTACACCGAGGTCACCTGACGGGCGAGTGGTCCCTTGATGTACATCGAGGTCACCTGATTGGCTTTGGGCTGAACAGAAATGGGCTCGTTGGACCCCACAGCTGCAGCTTCTGACTTACTAAGGCTGAGGTGGAACCTGGAAGTGTGTATTTCTACCGAGTTACGAGGTACCACTAAAGCGGCTAGGACCACGACAAGTTAGGAACTACTTGATTTGGTTGCTAGGGAACCAATATTTGATAACAACTGTTCTCAAGTTTCATTGTGGTATGAACCAAAGTTAACGTTCTGAAATCATGGCAGCTCTGCTTTGTTGATTCCTGCTGTCAATCTACTGCTGCAACAGTCCGGCCCATTCTCCAACTTGCCGACCTAAATCCTACAACAGGAATGCCACCTTGGACTTCAGCATAAAATTGAACATTTTTTTAGCTAAATGTTTAATTAAATATGTCCTGTCTAATCTTCAATATTCACACATAAAGTCATCTCTGTGCTACCTCCACTCTACAGCTAAAGTGTTTGCCTCAAATCTCACTAGACATAAGTTACAAAGGATGTGGTTGGTTTTGTTCAAACACCACACCATTTAATATAAAGAACCTGAGTACCCTCAGCTTTGGTTTTGTTTGTTTTTATTTTAAACAGTACCCCATGGACACCAAAGGATGACTATTCTTAGCTTTTATTCATTTAAAATGTCAGGTTGTAAGTACCGGGGTGTAGAAGCTGAACTCTATCTTTATTCTTTTAAAATATTGTATTTTACCTTAAGTTATATATGCGTGTGTGTTTGCATTTGCATATGAATGCAGATGCCCACAGAAGCCAGAAGAAAGTTCCAGATCCCCTGTGATTGCCTGACACAAGTGCTCGGAACTGAACTCTGGGCCTCGGTAAGAGTAGCTCTTAGCCCTTATCTTTTACTCCATCTATTGGTCCCTAGCCTAACACCTACTAGAAGCTCAGTAAATATTTGCTGAATACATTTATAAAATGTGCAACTTTCTGGCTATGGGTTAAGAGAGTAAATATTACAAAACAAACAAACAAACAAACAATAGCTGTTCAGAACCACATTTCATACACAATCCAAAGTGATAAATGCAGTCACAGAACTGTAGCTTTTATTATCACTGAATTTTCTATTTTAAGAATTTGGCAGCATAGCCACAACTCTTAATAACTGACTCCTTGGACTTAAGAAATAGCTCTAAAAATTGGTTCCCAAAACACACTATATCATGAGAGTAATCTGTGAGTAGATGATGTCATTGGAGTAGTTAACACAGAAGTTGTAGAAGGGAAACCAGAGATGTTGTGGTTAAAACAATAGCATGGTGGCAGAAGTGACATCAGAGTGAGACATCTGATGTGACAAGTTTGTAAGTACACGGCAAACTGTCATTAAAACTTGAGTCAAGCTGGGCAGTGGTGGTGGTAGTGGTGCACGCCTTTAATCCCAGCACTCAGGAGGCAGAGGCAGGCAGATCTCTGTGAATTCGAGGCTAGCCTGGTCTACAAAGTGAGTCCAGGACAGCCAAGGCTGCAGAGAGAAACCCTGTCTCAAAAACCAAACAAACCTTGAGCCAAGCCAGTGAACATATACGGGAAATACTTTGTCAATTTACACATTTATTGGTAATAAGACACTATATAAACATACCCTGAATAGAAAGTATCCCCTACTTTTACCAGCAAAAGGGCTCTGGAACTCTTCCTGGAAGAAATGAAGATGACAGAACAAATGAAGCAACACTGAACAGATGCAAATCTTTAAGAGTGTGGCGAAGCTCAGAATTACTTTCCGCTGTTCCTCCTCAACAGAAGGTACCAAAGCCTTGCATAGAGGATTCATGTCAGTAGAGAATTGCTCTGTCTACCCTTGCATCATTTTAACGGCTACCAGTGTCCCTGGAATGATGTACTTAGAAATATCTTCTGCATTATTATTATGGAGTCTTTGTCTTTCCTTAGGAATCTTGTCAGGTGTGCGCATATTCATCAGTAAGTAGAAAGAATATCAAGCACACTATATTTAGAAGTCTCTTTTGCACCGGAGGCAGAGGCAGGTGGATCGCTGTGAGTTTGAGACCAGCCTGGTCTACAAAGTGAGTCCAGGGCAGCCATAGCTACACAGAGAAATCCTGTCTCGAAAAAACAAAAACAAACAAACAAACAAGTCTCTTTTGACATTTTGGTAGAATAAAATAATCTCTTTTAAAATAAATGCTGGATGTGGTCACATAGGAACAAGGGAAATATAATCTGGTATTGCTGTTAAGGCAAGAATATAACACTTCTACACGGAAACTGAGGGGCAACTTTGGCAAATGTATGTTCAGTCAATGCCTTGAAAGACACTTTCCTGATATTATTGTATGTACAGAGCAACAGGAACGTGTACTTATAACAAGTGTATTATGTAGTGTTACTTAAGCTTATAACTCTGAACTTCACGGAAAGAGTATTCCACATTTTATTGTTTCCATAGAATTGGCTTGTAGCTTCCTGTTTGCATTAATAATTTGTGGTGATCACTATATCTATCAGTCAAGACTGTTTTCAAATTTTCCATAAGTATAGTCATAGATGCCTCTGGCATCTATTTAAATTCATAAATCTTTGATTTATAAAAAATAGATCTCTAATTGTCAGTATTTGTACTTAGTTCTTATTTTTACTATACCCATCAAATTACTTAAGATTGAAACACTGGAATTTAAAATGTATACACAGAAACCGTATGTTTAGGTACTTGTCTAAAAGCAGTTCCTGTGTGTATTCAAGAGGAAAAAAAAGCACACAATAAAATTAAAATATACTGGTTACTTATAGCACTCAAATGCAAAACCAAAACGAAGGTTTTCAGGATGTTGCCATAAGAGACAGAGTTGCCAATAACTGAAAGGGTTTGGAAAAGAGAGATGAAAAGGAATGTATCTAGCAAACAAAATTCAAAATATCTGAATGCACTACAATCCATTTTTTTCTGTAAGAGTTAAGTTATTTAACTAGAAAACTATATTTTAAAATTAGGTGACGTTGGCCAGCACGGTCAACGTTCTCTTGTAATTGCGTTTTCACTCATCTCTTAACAGTCTTTGCTCTCAGGGTTTCCTAAGGACTTGCTTTGTGGGGAAAACGTCTTCAGTGTTTACCTTCACTTGGCAGCAACTGCTCACACACTGGCCTCACACTTTCACATAGTTGTCTGCAACTACAGTACACTTGCTCAAGACAGAAAATGGAAACTATGTTCTAAGTTGTCCATAATATTACCTCATGTGTCTGTTACCTGGCCTTTTACAAGTCCCTTCTCCTGCTGGAGGGGACACGGGCTCCCATTGTCTCAATCCCGGCTAAGCATGCTCGCTCAAGCTAGGGGATCTGCCGGGAAAGCTCCTCCCTGCCCAGAAGGCCTTCCTCCTGACCGGTGCTCCCCACAGAGCCTTCCTCAGCTAGCCTCCAGAAGGCTGAAGAAAACTCTGCCCAGATTCTCAGCCCAGCCTCTCAGAGAGAGGAACCCACAAAGACTAAACACCCAGAAGTTCCTTTTCTTAAACATGAACACATTTTCTCTGTGAGAGTGTCACAGGAGGGATGTAGAACCCCAGTTTTCTTCAGTGTTCAGAACGCAAGCTAGAAAGGGCCAGAACATGGAGAGAGAAAGATTGCACTACGCCTTTCCTCGCGCTAACCAAGTATGTGATGGTTGGGAATCTCCCCCAGGGACTGCGCGCTCGGTCAGCAGCCTATGGTGCTATTGGGAGGGAGAAGAAAGAAATGGCTTCACTGTGTGCATTTGCTTGAAGAGAGTGAGGACACCAGCCTGTCTCTTTCTCTTCTCCCTTGCCTTCCTGGTCACCACAGAGTGAGACACGAAGAAAGGGATCTTACAGAGGGCCACAGCTGCAGTTAGCGGAAGGGGGCTGCCCCAGAGCGGCAAAGCCAGCATGCAGTTTGTGTTACATACGTCCACTTTGAATCTCTTCATTCTTCTCTCATGCAGTTGAGGAACGAGCTGCAGCAACGGATGCACGACAGACGACTAAGAGGGCATGAACACACACGATGAGCATGAGGGCTCCTCAGCCTTGGGCAGTAAGATGGCGGGCTCGCTGCCTGCCTGCCTGCCTGCCTGCCTGCCTGTCTGTTTTTACCCACTATTCTCACCCCAAACCAAAGGACAAATAAATAAATAAATAAATAAATAAATAAATAATAAAAAATAACATTATCTGAGACAGTCTACTGAAAGCCCTTTAAAGAACTGCTCTAAATAAAGCAAGGGGTAGGATAGCTCACTAGTGATACAGTAGGCTGGCTGTATGTCAATTATTTGAGGAAACACTTTGCTGAGGGCGTCGGATCTGTTTCAGCTGCACCAGGTGCAACCTCAGGCTGCCCACGTAGGGCAAGAAGCCATCTGTCAACTTCTACACTTACTCAAAATGCTTTGGTCCAGACAAAGGCAACTCACTAGGATCAGCTTTCCCTTACGAACATTGATGCCTCTGGATGCTTATAGCCCGCACACCTGGAAACCGCCCTCAAAAGTTAAATATTTAAAAGGGAACAAGACCAATACAACAGGGGACACCAAGGTGATAATGTGCTGTTGATAGAGGAAAAGGTGATGAACGAGGATATGCTTTCTAAAAGTGAAAAGACGTCACATGGAAGAAAACAAAAGCATACCCGAGACACACAGGCACCCGATACAGCTGCACTTTCTTAAGGTCTGGGTCAGGTCGGGTCTCCTCACTGATATTAAATTAATTTAATAAATGGATGACTTTCAGCCTAGATAATGGTTATATGCTCGTGAATGCAACTTGTGTTTGGCATGTAGTTAATCTAACTTAAAACTTTCATCTGTTCACATGTAAGAGTATCCCACGAGGTACGCATTTGAAATAGAATTTGAGATTACCTTTCCACGCACATGTTTAGAATACACTGTCCTGTTCATTCCCAGAACTGTCCACAGTAGTGGATCCCACGCTTAAAGAGAGCAAACCCAGGGCCTAGTTTATGCTAGGCAAGGACGCTACCAGGATGTTACAGCCCTGGCCAGGCTGTGGTTTTTAATTCCATGCAATAATGAAATTAAAGTGAAATAATAAAAACAAACCAATCAAAACTACCACTGAGACCACATGAGTTTGATGTGAATTAAGCCTAGGCCGCTCATTTCTGGTTACTCTGATATAAACTCTCACAACAAACACATCTCCAATGATAATGAACAAAAATAGAAGAGGACGATATGACCAGTTAGACACTAATACTTGCCTTTGGAAATAATTATTTTAAAAAAATGTCTTCGGATGCAAATATCTGGTATTACTATCACCCCAAATGATTTGTTTTTACTTATTTGCTCTTAGACTTTGTTGTCATTGAATACAAATTGATGAAGAAGGGATTTCTTAAATTTTTTTTATTTATTACCATATTTTTAGCATTTAGAGTTAGGTTTGACAATATTAGGTAATAATTGTGGATGAGTGAATGCAAACCACATGCAGTCATTGGCGTGTAAGGTATACAATAAACATTGATTCTCATTTATTTATCCATATATAAACTTAGTTTTATTCTTTCTTGTGGTACTGAAAAATGAAACACTGAGCTACACATAATTTTTTAGAGTTAAAAATCTGAGTTTTAGTCTTATTGTATGCTAGCTCATTTTTTAATAACCATTTTTTTTCTTAAACACACACTAGTGACTACTTACCACAACATTGGAATTTCCAGACTTCTGTGTCTTTGAATAATGAAATAAGAACTGTTAAAACAGAAAGCAGCGAGTTATCCATAAAAGACGTGTGGCTTTCCTTATTCTTCTTAGTGTATATGTATTTAGAAAAATCACCTTACCCTCTTAGTATTATCTTTTTCATTTCGTTCCTAGTGAAGAGATATATGTCATTATAATATACATTATAAAACTTTGTTACATACTTTGAAATGTATCATAAATTAAGAAAAAAGTTAAAGTATGACAAATGCTGTATTTCAAATATAGGTCTAAAATTGACTAAGCATCTTTTGCTCAAAAACAAATGGAAAACTGATTAAATATTATTTATAAAAAGTGGATAGTGATTTTTTTCTATGAAAATTTTTACAAGAAAAAAAGCTGGAAGTATCCTTAGCAGTGGTGGGATGAGGAGATGGTCACATAACGGAGTATCCAGAGAAAACAACTAAACAGACCAAATCAACATATTTTTAATTGTCAGCCAGGCAGTGGTGGTGCACACCTTTAATCACAGCACTCAGGAGGCAGAGGCAGGTGGATCGCTGTGAGTTCGAGGCCAGCCTGGTCTACAAAGTGAGTTTAGGATGCCAAGGCTATACAGAGAAACCACGTCTCAAAGAACAAACAAACAAAAAATTAATTGTCATCACTAAGTAAGACCATGAATTATTTTTTCTGCTGTAAGTTTTCCTCTATGTTTTTGTCTCTACAATGCCTGTGAGTTTTAGGAGTCATACCATTTTCTTTTTATTTTTTGTCTCATTTGCTCTTAGCACCAAAGGAAGGTGATAGATATTACCGTCATTTCTTTCATCTTAATTAGGAAAAAAATTACATTTTTGGGGGGGGAGCATCACCAGTAGAAAGAATAATTTGCCACTGAATATGAAGTTTCGGAAAACATCCAAGCCTTCAAACTGTCAACGTTTCCTTTCTTGAGTTACTGCCTGTGGAAGGTTTGGTGGCTGGAGTTGACCAATAACAGGTGAACTTTGAGATGCTGATAAAATGCATCATTTAGAACTCAAGGCTTTCCACCTTTAATGAGGGAGTTTCAAAATTCCTCCAACCAAGACACAGGCTAGAAAGAACCTGAGGTTTTAATTGAATGCAATTTCTTGGGCTTCCACCTGTCTTCGCCAGAAGAAAACTTTCTCCCAGAAGAATCAAATCATTCAAATCAGGAACCAGGGCACAGACACAAACAGAACTTTCAAGCTGACATTGACAACACCGTTGGCTGCTTTTCTCTTCCTTCCTAGTTTGTTTGTTTGGTTTTCCCAGTGCTGGGGTGAAAGCTGAGGCTTGACACACGCCAGCCAAGTGCTCTCCCAGCTGCATTTCCCCCCCTTTTAACGTCCACACTACAGCAAAGCATCATGCCCTAAGAACAGACCATAAACAATTTAGCAACTTAGCTTCATTCTTGTCTCCAGCTGTAGGCATGGGTAAGAAAAGTAAAGACAGTATGCATATACCCTACGTTTCTTCCAGCAGACCACATTTTATGCTTGAAGGAGACAGGTGATTTGAGTATGACCTTTACCAATATTATCCTAATGCATCAAGTTATCAGAGAAACTGAAATATTTGTATCTTATCTCAAGTCTTCTAGCTCCTGATGACACGCTTCCTAAATTGGGCACATTTTCTTTGAGGAGGAGAAGCTTCAAGTCATTTATTTGTTTGTTTGTTTGGTTGCCTACAGGACTTTAGCCTTACCTGGGGCTTCCGGAAAATCTCCATCACCACTCGGCAAAGCTCCCTCAGGGTAAGAGACGCCTAAAGCAAACAAGAAGACACGTGAGCTATGCTTCACTTTGCACCAAATCTGCACAGAGGGTGAAATTTCAGATGCTGGAAGCACAAAGCTATCCCAATGGGCGCTGCAAAGAAGTCTTGCTGTGGCCCACTGAAACTCTGGAGGAGTCTCTTGATTTCTCTCATACCAATGCTAAAATATCCTAGGGCCAGGGTGGTGGCTCCGCAGCTCAGAGAGCCTGCTGGGTAGCAAGAGGAGCTGAGTTCACATGCCTAGAACCTACACCAAGGCTTTACACAGCATTGCACAGTGTCCAGCGTTAGTCAGGAGTCAGGTAGATCCTGGGAGTTTGCTGGCCAGTCAGCCTAGACGCAATGGCAAACTTCAGGTTCTGTGAGAGTCTCATCTCAAAAAAACAAAAACAAAAACAAAAAACAAAACAAGGTGGAGAGAGATGGAGAAAGATGCCCGATGCTGTCCATTAGTCTCTGCTAGTGGACACACACACACACACACATGAGCACACACACACACACACACACACAAGCACACATACAATAAACAAACAAGTCCCTTTTTTCCCCCCTTGCAGCAGCTATGCAGCAATTGAGGCTCTCACTGTGGTCCAGCTACATAGTTCTCAACACTTACTGAGACATAATGGAACTCTATGACTAAGGCACCCTGGGCGGTGCCAACGAGGGATTAGTCTTGCCTGCTTGCAGTGAAGTGCGTGTGCGTGCCAAGGCTGTGAGCCTCACCGAACAGTACTCATTACTGGCTAATTTGAAAAGCTTCCAATTGCTCCCAGACAATGAGGACTGAGGGAAAAGGAGCCGTGCGTGGTGCGCCTAGCCGAGTACCACCTTTCCGGGTTGCTGACTGCACACCCCGGGATCAGGTTTGTCAAAGCATCAGAGCACAGAATTAGAGCAGGAATCCTGTGGTTGGCAGCCAGCTGGGCGTGGTAAGGAGTGGCACACACGGACAAGCAAGGGCAAACCCTGCTTTGCACAGGACCTAACATAGTCGGCCTAGGAACCATTGATTCCTTAAGAAGTTTGCTTCTGAAGTAATGGAAAGCTGGGACAGTGAGAGGAGAGGCCATGCAACTAGGGGTTAAAGTACGGGCTGTGCGGGTCAACAGCCTGAACCCAGACGGCAGCGCGCGTCCCATTTCTACTCCACGCTGCGCTTCCGCATGCTGGTTACTTTATCTCTGTAAACTTTAGTTTCTTTAGCCAGAAATCAGGGGTGATGTCACTGCAGGAAGTTCCTGAAAGGATTAAAGACAGGAAAAGCTCTTTGGTTTAATTCACCACTGCAGGTACGCCTTAGCTAAGGCCGAGAAGCTGTGAGGAAGCCAGCTCAGTGCGCGGTCGGTATCTCTCACCCAGTGCACCTAACATGGCTGCTTGCGATTAGAAACGCAGCTGGAGTCACTGTGCGGCGCCCCTCACACCCTTCCTCCCCACCGAGGTCTGTTTTCATCGCTTTCCACCCACCTGTTGGCTTTCCCAGGCAGATTGTTGGGATGTATATTAATGTTACAATTGACTGTGCACACGGTGTTTCAATGCATCACAAAATACTTTCCTGTACACCATTTGCATTCTGTTCTTAAAACACATGGACCAGGCACATAGGACGAGAATCACCGATCTTCTGCATAGAGGAAATGAGGTCCTGCCAGGTTGTCACTTCTCCAGTACTTTGTGGGGTTATTGTTGACACTGTGGACTGGGAGCCAGGCCATCTGCCTATAGATACTCCTTGGTGGACTCAGCAATGCCTGCTGAACCTATAGTTGAGAATTCCCTATTTTTCGCTGTTTTATGGTGCTCGGGTGTCTCATATGTGATTTCCAGGTTATTCTACCAGTGAGGCGCAGCCCTCAACCATTAAGAGATGAACCAAGTGCGGAGTCTGATAAGTCCTTCCTGACTGGTCCCCTTCAGGCCACTCTATGGCAATCTGGTAATAATAAAAAAAAAAAAATCCCTGAAGTTCCTTTTTCAAACAGCCCATATAGAAATGCAGCAAAACCCAAAGTAACAAAAAGAAGATATTTAGCTATGGCCCATGTCAAAGCTGCATCTCAGCTGAAGAAGACTATATTTATACATGTAGGTTGTTTCTGCTGGATGGGTCTGGCAATAGCACTGGAAACATTTCAAAGTAAATGCATTTTTCTCTAGCTCTGCTGGGTAAGAAGCCATTGTTCTCAACAATTCCTTAAGGGCAGCTTCAGAATGATTTCTATATCCACAGTACTCTCTGGATATGGTTGTTTTTTTAAAAAAAAAAACGTATTTAACAGGAAGACTTACACACTAATACCCCAGATCATTCACCTGATAATGCTTCTTGTGGTTTGAACAGGTCTACCAGAGATTCACATGTTTGAACACGTGGGCCCCAGTTTGTGGCACTTTTGGGGGGGAGTCTGTGGCGCCTTTGGGCGGTGGAGTTTTTATTGGAGGAGGTGGGTCACTGTGGATGGGCCTTGAGGCTCTTTAGTCTGGACCCACTTCCTGTCCTTGTCCGTTTCCTGTGTACTGATGCAATATGACCAGCCAGCCCCCTGCTCTGCCACCGTGTTTTCCCTGTCGTGATGGGCTGTACTCTCCAAAACCGTGAGAAAAACAAAAACAAAAAAACAAAAACCCTTCCCACACTTAAGTTGCTTCTGTTGGGCTCTTTTTTTTTTTCCACAGCAGTGAGAAAGTAACTAAAGAGGAAATTGGGTTTGAAAGTATGAATTTTAGACATTGTTGAAAGATCTTGTGTCCCTAAGCCCCAGCAAACCCTTTAACTTCTGGCAGGGGAAACTTGGCACCCAGGAAATGACAGAACCCAAGGTTGCCTCTCCATTCCTGCCTGGATCACCGTGTGGAAGACCATAGGAACAGTCATTTGGTCTTGGCCAGAGGATGTGGATGAGGCATATTAGTTTCTGTCCAGGATCCTGGAGGTGTTGACTAAGAAAGTGAAGTTAGTAAGGTGAACTCTGGGTCCTTGAACTCAGACCTACAGGTGAAACAGTACGGAACTGCGGAAAGGTAACACACTTCCTGTTTCTCCTTTCTCCGTGTTGAGGAGCTAGCCTAGCACCTCCTCCTCCTCCTCTCTCCCCCTATGGGAAAAGAAGTGAACTTCCTCCTGGAAATCAGGAAGCAGGAAATTGAGCATGCACAATTCAGCCCTTTGTCGTATGTGCTAGCATGCTGGTCAGCTGTACTCACGTGGTGCCTTCGTCAGCTCTGGAGGGAGACCCTGTGCCACTGCCTGAGCCCTTCCAGAAAGCTTGATTCTGGTGCTAAGACACATGCTACTAGATCTAAAACAATATCCAAATTAGCTTTTTTAGTTACTAGGTATAGCACTTTTAAAACAAAATTTGATTTTGAAACCAGCATTTTAATAGTTCACAATTTCCAAAAGAAATTTACTTCACTCAATGGTGAAAGACTAGCCTTTTACGGGACGACCTCACAGCGCTGACGTTACCTGAAGATAACTAATGCCGTAGCATCTAATATGTGACAAGTCTTTCAGTGAGTTCAAACAAGCTCACAGGGAGAAATGGAGATCTTTAAGCACAGGAAAATGTGCACATCATCCTGAAACACCTCTAGATTACATTACCTGAGGCTGGGAATCCATTGGCAGGAAGGAGGAGCAAGCTGCATTAATCTGTAGAGGGCAAAGACATGAGTTACACCCTAGAAATGGAAGAGAAAGCAGACGTTATGGAACCACTACATAATGAATATAGACAGCAGCCAAGGAGCCATGGCAGGCTTGAACCTAAGAGCAGAGAGCAGGAGACTCTAAAACCTTATAAGACAGTCCCAGGTGCTGGGCACGGTAGAATACGCCCATTAGCCCCTGTCTGAGGCAGGGGGATTGTTCTAAGTCCAGGTTGGACTGCACAGTAGATTCAAGGCTGTGCTGCACAGTGAAACCGTGTAGAAGGGAAAGGAAGGAAGAGAAAAGGGGAAAAGAGAAAGAAGGAGGGAGGAGTGTCAAAGAACGGAGGAAGAGAAAGAAAGTCCCGGAACTGGGATTTTTCCAAGACTCATTCGCAGCCATTGGAATACATGTCCCCATCACTAGCCAGTAACGGTCATCAGAGTGCACAGAGGTTCCTCAAACCCTGATATAAAGGCAAGAGGCCTGAAGTCACTCAGCCTGAGAAGACTGAGAACATGACCCCGCCCCCAAAGCCTCAAATTAAAGGAGTGCCATTGGTTGCTATACGGTTCCTTATTAGACATGACTCTGCTGCCACCTCAGTTAGCCTGGTAACTGAATGGCACACAGCATATTCACCCAAGTCTTAGGACAACAGAAGTCATAGATTTCCATCTCCTAGTGAACGCTTACTCAACTATGGTTAGCTATGGGTTCCTCTTGATTCTAAAGAGGCAATGTTAGAGGTTTTACCCTATAGTACACAGGGGCCAATAATCCCAGCACTTGGGAGCCTGAAGCAGGAGCATCACAAGTTCTAGACCAGCCCAGACTCCTTAGTGAGAGTGTCATAAACAAACAATAAAATACAAGCAGAGATTTATAAGAATCATAAAAAAAGTTCTGCCGGGAAGTCAAGCCCTAAGCTGGGTGTCTGCAGGGTTTACGGCATATACACTTCTTTGGTGGTGGCCTTTCAAAATGAGACCAGAAAAAAATTAATAGCACTCATGTCTGTGTGTCTGGAGTAGTTTCGGTTAAATCCTCTTTATGGCATAGCACCTCAGAGCCCCATCCAGTGTCAGAATTCTTTATTGGGCTACTTAAGTGAAATTGTATTCTCATGCTAGACTGAGGGGGGAGTTGCGGGTCTCAGCGGTTACTTCTCAAGCTTTTTGTTGCTTCCAACTTCACAGCATCCTGAAATATAGGAATCTTTAGCTTAGAGGACAGCAAGGGCCTGAGCTAGAGCAGAAAAGCATGACCTTGGTGTCTGTCGCCATCGGCTCATGGGACCTGTCATCTCTGTGTATCACCAGTATATTCACACACACACACACACACACACACACACACACACACACACACACACACACAGAGAGAGAGAGAGAGAGAGAGAGAGAGAGAGAGAGAGAGAGAGAGAGAGAGAGAGAGGCAGAGAGAGACAGAGAGAGAGACAGAGAGAGAGAAGCTTTATGAGTCAAGAGTTATATTGTATTTAACTCGATCAGAATCAGTGTTAAATAAAAGTTCTTGAATTGAATTGGGTTTTTGGAAAAAATGCAAAAAGAGATGTTAACTGAAGGCATGGACGTTGACTGGTACAGAGCACCATTGTCTCCAAATACACAGTCTTTGCTTTGGTAGGCTGGGAGAAAAATGGCTTCTACTGAATTGTTCATGGTGCAGGGAGACCTGAAGCCATTGACTGGCCAAGAACACTGCTGGCCTAATACTGACATTACAATTGTATGTTAGCACATGTGGCTAGCTTGTCAACTTCTTCTTTTCATATTGACTCTCCTTCCTACAAAACAAGCTGTCCATATATCTGAGGTGGCTCGTGTCAAGGAACGGGGAGTCTTGCCCCTCTGCTAACCGACCAGCGTGTCCAACTCCTTAAAAAAAACAACCCAGACATTTCACAGAGCTAATGAACCCAATTAGGAGATTGTTGTGAAGCTTCCGGGCTTTGCTCTCTTTCCCCACTCACCCCCCTGCCATTTCTGTAAACATTTGGCGCCTTTCCTCAGCCAATAGCTCCAATGATTTCTAGGGCCACTAATGGCCGTTCAGAACTCTGCACGGTCTGCTGGTGAATCTGCAATGGACAGGCCTCTGCACATGGCTGGGAAAGTACATGCTTCCGGTGTCTCAGCCTCTCTAGCAGAAAAAAAAAAAAGCTGTCTTTTGTCTTCTTTGCAGATCACCTACTGCTCACTGTTTTTGTTAGGGTTTGTTTTGTTGGAGGGTGGGTAGAGGTACAGGGTCTTACTGTACAGACCAAGCTGGTTTTGAAATTGCCTTTTGAGTACTGGTATGACAATTATATGCTTTCATTCTTGGCTAGCATGTTGACGTCTTTAAATATCACTTCCCATAAAAGAACAATGTTTGCATAACGTCTTCTTCCTAGCATTACAACCTAAAATATTTTTAAAGCTATTCACAGAAAGAGATCATTTCAAGCTAAAACAAAATTTCCATATAGTACATTAGTATGAATTATTTCAATTATTCACCTTGCTTTATGTTTTTCCCGTGATCTTTAATGATCTACTGAAGCAGAGATGTTTTTGACAGATTTCATGAATCTTTGTACTGTTAAAGAATGTTGGGTACTTGGTACTTACCATTTATTTGATTTTTTTCCCTTATATACTTTGTTGTGGTGTGTGTGTGTATGGCCTAGACACAAAAAAGTGTTCTCACCACCTTGAAGCACACCACAACCATTAGCCTTGTTTGTAATATTCCTCTTTATTATCATCACTCCATCCCCTTATAGACAACTGGTTTTTTGGTTTTGTTTTGTTGTTGTTTTTTTTTTTTTTGAGACAGGGTCTCTCTGTGTAGCCATGGCTGTCCTGGACTCACTTTGTAGACCAGGCTGGCCTCGAACTCACAGCGATCCGCCTGCCTCTGCCTCCTGAGTGCTGGGATTAAAGAAGTGCGCCACCATACAACTCTTCTGAAGTATCTGATGTGCACCTTTCATTTGTATATGTTCTTGTAAAATCTGTTCTCTCTGCATGCATGGGACCTCCTTAAGGTCTTTAGTTTACTTTCCACTTAACATGCTGGTTAGAGATCTATTTGTGGTGCTAAGTGGACATGTAATATGTGGCTTCTACCCCCTGCACAGCCTTCTAGACTGTGCATGACGACGTATTGCCTACCCACTTTCCAGTGATGGACAGATTGTGGGGTCCCACTTAATTCTCTCCACTACAAACAGAGCCACAGCCAGTCTCTCACACAGCCGTTCTGTCCTCTGCCTGGGAAAAACTCCCTGGGACTTTGTTCTCAGGAGAGGAGGTTGCTGGGGCATTTGAAGTTCTGTTTGAGAAGTTTCCCCTGATCCTCACTCACAAAGGTACATCTATCTCTCCTATTCCTCTATGATTTACCTATTATATTTGGGTCTTTAATTCCCCTCATACCGCCTTTGTATAGAGTGTTGAATTTATGT
Source organism: Acomys minous (assembly GCF_964271855.1). Lineage (NCBI taxonomy): Eukaryota > Metazoa > Chordata > Mammalia > Rodentia > Muridae > Acomys > Acomys minous. The sequence continues at coordinate 60,442,113 of NC_140497.1, forward strand.
CTCTGGATACAGTGAGTCAGTTTCAACCTGTTCTTTTCCTTCTTGCAGTGCTGTTCATGTGTGTGTCTATTCTGCTATTCTGCCTGGAGGTCTGGTTTCCCCAACCACCATCCCACAACACCCACCCCCCACCCCGACACACACACACACACACACACACACACACACACACACACACACACACGCAACCAGACTTTTAGAAAATGATGTAGCCGGGTACATAATCCAGGAGTCCAGCACTTGTTTAACATGCTTAGTGTTCTGAGCGGAATCCCCAGCACTGCAACAAATAAATAAGCAAACAGATCAGGAAGAAAGAAAATCTGAGGAGCGTAGAATGCAAGTGTGTCTGTTTTAGGTGTGAACTGTGAGGCATCTGCAAAGGCGTGGAGAAGGGAAAGCAGGCTGAGAAGGAATTCAAGAGCGGATCATCACCATGACTGTCTGTCTGGAAGACACTGGTGTCAGTCATGACGAGGGAGTTAAGGGAACAAAAGTAATTTCCCACCACCACCCTTCCTGCAGCATCTGAGCTCTGCTCACCATGGTAATGGTGGTGGTGGTGGTGGTGGTGGTGGTGGTGGTGGTGGTGGTGGGCGGCGGGAGCTCTTGGTTGCCGCAGAAGCTTGCAGTAAGACACTAACTGAGTTCCTGAAACGGCAGCGCTCCAAGCTCTAGTTTCTATTCCATGCTTCATGCCTTTATTTTTGAGTCATTATCTGACTTTTCAAACTATAAAATACTGTGGGTTTATAGCAGTCCTTTTAAGCAGGAGCAGATGGTTCTCACCTTTAAGCTCCTTGTATTTAAAATGTCCTCAGAATTTGTACATATTTATTTCTCATGTCAATGTTAGGTTTATTTTATATGTTCCCCTTAAAAAAAAAAAAAAAAAGAAAAAGAAAAAGAAATGGAACTGTCCTAAATAAAACCACACTGGTTTTATGTGCTTTGCTTTGATTCACTTGGTTTAATTTGGTATTTTTAATATATTTAATGAATTATTCTGAATCCTGTGGGTAAAGTGCTTAGAGGAGGACCTGAGCTGGATTCCCAACACTCACATAAAAGAACATCATGCTTGAAACCAGCATTGGGGAAGCAGAGACGGGAGGTGCTGGGGGGGTAACCAATCATCCAGTCCAGCCTTGTTTGTGAACCCCAGATCCCTGTGAGACACACACACACACACACACACACACACACACACACACACCCCATACACACACACTCACACACAGACAGTTCCTAAGGAACAACACACACACACACACAGCAGACACTCACACACAGACAGCTCCTAAGAACAACACACACACACACACACACACACACACACACACACACACACACATGCAGCATACACTCTCATACACACACACAATTGCTCCATTGAAAGAAAGATGTCTCTCCATCCAGGCACATGGCCATCTTTCTTTCTTTCTTTCTTTCTTTCTTTCTTTTTGTTGTTGCTTTTGTTTTTTGAGACAGGGTTCCTCTGTGTAGACATGGCTGTCCTGGACTCAGTTTGTAGACCAGGCTGGCCTCGAACTCACAGCGATCCACCTGCCTCTGCCTCCCGACTGCAGGGATTAAAGGCGTGCACCACCACACCTGGCACATGGTCATCTTTTATTATCACTTACTTTTTCCTCCATAAACCTACTGTACATTTACTATTTATCACTTCTTATTGTCATTGCGGATGATGCACAGTTGTCTCTCAGTACCTGCAGGGATTGGCTTCAGCACTCCCTGAGATACTAAAACCCATAGGCGCTCATGTTCCTTAAACAAAGCAGTGTAATACTTGAATATAACCCACATCCTCCTGTATCCTTTAAATCATCTCTGAACTATTTGTAATATTAATGCAGTGGGAGTGCTAGGTAGATAGCCTTTAACTTGTACCATTTAGGACATAACAACTGAAAGGTCCTGTATACACTTAGAAAAGATACAGTTTTTCACCACTAAATATTTTCAACCCATAGCTGGTTGAATCTACAGATGTAGAACTAACTCACGGGTTCAGAAAGCCAATTATATTTTAAACTATGTCATTATGTTACATTCTTTTAGTGAAAAGAAATGCTAATGAGTCTGACATATTGGTATTATACCCCCAAATCTTGTGAACTCTTATATCGGTTCTAACATTTCAACAGCAAGAAACTTAATTACTGCAATTCTTCAGCATCACGGAGAACAGGAGAAAAAAGATCACTGCTGCTCTCAAATGAACTCTGTGAGAGTATTTGATTAAGCTTGAAATCAAACATTAACAAAACTCTTAGCAAGACAGAAAAAGAACTCCCTCAGCTAGGTTACGGGCAGACGTGTGAACTATAGAATAGTTTTCTATTGCAGAGAAACTTACGACACATTGACTGCGTAAGGCAGAACCCAGGCTTTGGCCAACGACACAAAGAAATTCGAACTTCAGGGCCTTTTAAAATGTGACATTTTCATAATGCACATATAATGTGTTCCGATCAAAGCCACCGTGTTCCCTCCTCTCCCTCTGTCTCTCCCTACCACGTCCCCTCCCAACCTTATGTGCTCTTTGTAAAATATCTGTGTCCACTCAGCGCTGCCGGGATGTGCAAAGGTGTAGACCTATCTTCTGGAGCGCAGGCAGTCTTGCACACAGTTTATACTTTTAGGGTTTTATAACAAAGGCACAATGGTCTCTGCAGTCTCAGCTATAGCCTGCAAATTTTGATTTGTAACGTTTTGTCATTAAATTCTAAGTGTAATTTCCCTTTTGTTCTAGGGCTATTTGCAAAAAATGCTACTTATTTCCCAAACAAATGGGATGTTTAAGTCATGAATTTGTTATTTTCTTATTGTATTGCATTATGATTAGAAAAATCTACTGGGTCTTTTCTAATTTATGATCCAGCCCTTCCTTCCTAAGCTAACACATTCCAGGGTTTGCTTGTTTGTGTTTGGTTGTTTGGTTTGGTTTGGTTTGGTTTGGTTTGGTTTGGTTTGGTTTGAGTTATTTGTTTGTTCTTTCGAGACAGAGTTTCTCTGTGTAATATAACCCTGGTTGTCCTGGACTTGCTTTGTAGACCAGGCTGACCTTGGACTCACAGAGATCCTCCTGCTTCTCCCTCCCAAGTGCTAGGACCAAAGGTGTGCGCCACCACGCCTGGCTTCACATTTTTTTTAATTCTCATTTTTCCTATGATTTACTACCAGTTGTTAGACTGGTAGAATTTGAGGCTGACTCATTGGTGTGTTAGTAATGATGGCTACACTTTCTTGCCCATCTTTTATAAGTATATAGGTGGTTACTTGTCTGTTTTAATAGCGTGCTTATTTGAGTTTTGTCTCATTAGCTACTCAGACTACAACCCCAGTTTTCTTTTAGTTCATGTTTGCTGTATATGTCATTTCCACCCCTCCATACTTAAATCCCTCCCCACGTTTTCTGTGATTCTTGTGCGTGTGGAAGACGGAAGGGTACACTAGGGATTCGACTAGGGCCTCACGCACGCTAGGCAAGTATTCAACCACTGAGCTGCATCTTCAGTCCTTGGGTGTGACTTCTAGTAGATAATTGTTCCTAGGTCCTTAACAACTAGACCACAAATCCAATTTGAGAATCCATGTCTTTAAGGGTTATGTTTTAGCACATTCACATTTATTATAATTATCCTATTTTTAAACTTGTTTCTGCCTTCTAAGTTTTATCATTTACTTTATCATTTCCTTTTATCTTTCCTTCTTTATTTTAGCATTTCCTGAGATAGGATACACACACACACACACACACACACACACGAGAGAGAGAGAGAGAGAGAGAGAGAGAGAGAGAGAGAGAGAGAGAGAGAAGGGGGGGCTATAAATCTATATATCAGGCTGACCTTAAATTCATTATGTACCTCAGTTTAGTCTCAAACTTGCAGATCATGTCTCAGCCTCCTAAATGCTAGAATTATAGGTGTGCCTCACCATATCCTGCTCTTTTATTTCAATAAAACACTCTTAACTACTACGATGTCACAGTTTTCCCAAAAGTTCAATTACACTACTTCACTTTATCATAATAATTTTAAAGAGTGAGGTTTTCAATAACTTTTTCAAGAATAACTTTTTACCTCATTCCACATTTGTAGTTCTTGTTCTGGCTGTAATCTTTGGGGTGATATTGGCACACCTAAAAAGAAAGTTTTGAAAATGAGTTAATGTTATCATGTTATATTTATAGTTCAAATTAATTATCTTATGCAAGTCCTTTTCTGATTCTAGCTGCCATTTTTTGCTACAAATTATTACCAAGCTAATTCAACTAGATGTCAACATTTGACCTTACATAAAAAGCCACAATTACCAAAGAATGAATTATCTTTACATAAAAATGTATATATCTGGCTGCTCATAGTAGCTTTATCCAACTTCTTTGAAAGAGGAATCAATCCAAAAGTACATGCAAAGCTGTGATAAGCACTTCACGTATATTATATCCTTAATCCTCACACCAAACGTCCCACACCGGCATTGTTGTGGTTGTTGTTCCTAATTCCTAATTCGTTACAAGAAAACAAGCAAGGGAGTTTGCCTAAGGCCACCTAAGTAAATAGGTAGCAGAAAGCACGGGATCAGTTTTGTTTTGGACATAGGACCACTTTATCTCCCAAGCTACCCACAAGTCACAATCTCCTGCCTCAGTTTCCCGAGTGCTGGAATTACAGGTGTATACCTCTATGCCTGGCTAGGATGCAGACTGCCATACATCTCTGGCTGACTAGAGACTCAGATAAGCTCTAGCTCTGTTAATTCTAATACTCTGTAGTCAGTATTGCCTAGCAGTTTTAGCAGGCTTTTGTGATTATTTAAGTTATAGTAACAGTCACAATGAACTGCATTTTCTGTGTTGTTGATCTGATTCTGGGGTGTGTGTGTGTGTACATGCACATGTGTGCATGCACTGAGGCTCGAATGAAGGGCTATGCACATTCTAGACCTTTCACTAACAATGCCACAACTTCCTGGGGGCAGTAAGTTTTAGAAACAACTTAGAAGCATCATATAAAGAGTTGGTTAGGTTCAGAACCTGGTGGAACCCCTTTTTTACGAACCCTGCCTTCATGGGAAAGTCCTTCACAGTCTTCAATGATAAATTGCTCGCCATACCACAAACATGCAGGTCAGGCCACAGTTGCCCGTGAGAAACAGTCTCAGCTCTTTCTGCCTGTGGGAACTGATTAACCTGTGGTTTCAAATCTTCATATAAAGTACCTGGAGACCTTACCAAGTGAGATGTATTTATCTTTATTTTATATGTTTGATTATTTGTCTGCATGCATATATGTGCACTACGCACATGTCTTGCACCAGAGAATGCCAGAAGAGAGCATCAGATCCCACAGAAGTGCAGTTACAGACAATTGCAAGATTCCATGTAGGTGTTTGGGAACAGAACTCGGGTCCTCTGCACGAGCAACACATGCTTTTAGCCACTAAGGCATCTCTTCAACACCAGCATATTTGTTTAAAGAGTTCAGTTTTACATCCCCAGCCCTTACCCACCCCAGGACAAAGTGACATTTTCCAACTCCACTGTCCTGCATTAGGGTCAGACCTCCTCACCAAGAGCACTGGGAGTTTGGCTCCTTGAGAACCCCAAGCTCCCATGAGCCACTTAGAAATTGCCATGTGCTTGGCTGTTCTAACCACTTATGTCATAAAGGAAGAGGGAGGGGGGGGATGCTTTGTGGCTCTTCTGCAAAACACAGAAGCTCAGGCTCAGGGACCTAAACCAAAATGTCTTCTACAGCTGATAGAAATGAGCTAATACCTTCTGACTGAACATAAACATTGCTTTTCTCTCCCTCTTTCTGACTGTTTGTTAGACTGGCCCTCTTAAGCCACTTGGTGTGTTAGTATGGTTTCTGCTGGGTAAACTGTAAAGAAAGGAGGTGTAGTTAGTTCACAGTTTTGGAGACTGCATGTCCAAGCGTCAGCCTTTGCTGAGGGCCTGGGGGGGGGGGGGGATAGAGGACCTGCTAGAGTGATTGTGTAATGAGAGAGAAAGCCAGAGGGCAGGGAGGAACCAATCTGAATCTTATAATAACCCACTCTCCCTGGAACCAGAATCCCCAAGGGAACTCCTTTAATCTCTTCTCAGGGCAGTGTCCCCAGTCTCCTACCGAATGTCCCACTAACCCTGCTTCTCAAAGGTTCATTGTCTCCCAGTGTTACCACACTGAGAACCAACATTTCCAACATGAGCTTAGGAGGCGTGCCCAACCCATGTCACCTTGGATGTGGGCTTCACACACAGTTGCAGAAACTGGCACTTGCACCGTTCTCTGTATCTTCCAAAACCAATTCCTCTCTTTTCTTCTACACCATGAAAATGGCAGCCTTTGCTCATTCTTATCGGGGTATTTGTTTCTGTTTAAACACCATGTAAGACAACAGATCCTGATTATTTCTAAAGGTAGCACCGAGGCTGGCCTTGCAAACACTTCCCTGCAGAGTTAACATGGGAGAGACAGCTACTGCGAACCAAATACCAGGAACCAGCCAATGAACCAGAGGCCTGGGTAGAAAAAGGCGCGCATTAAGTTAGCCCTGACCATTTGATCTCTTCATCGGAACAGGCGTAACCGAGTGCTGGGCAGACACACCAAGGATGTGTCTCTTTGTGAGAAATTTCCCTCTTCCAATATGTTCTCTGAGTAAACTGTTTCCACTCAGGAAGTCTGCCTGGCCTCTGTCATCTCACCATCTTGTGTACCTGGTGTACCAATAGCCTTTTTCCTTTTTGATAAAGACGCCACACTTGCTGACACTTGCTTTCTTCCGGTTTTATGACATGTCTTTTGTCCTTTTAGATAACATCTAGGTACATCTATGTACTCATTGCTACGGTTAGATGACCTCGCACTTCTGCTTGGGGATGCCATGCATGTCCCTGCCCCCTTCCCCCCCCCCCATGTTTAGGAGCTTGGGGACTAATAAATACTACATTGGCTGCTCAATCTCCCACCCCACTACATTTTTAAAGAAATGATTTGTTTTTTTAATGTCTGAGAGAGAAGGAAAGACGAAAAGAGAGGCAGCCGGGGACCTTCCCGAGAGTGAGGGAAGCCTTGTGCTTACATAATAGTGAAGGGATGTTTACGATGTGATAGGTCAGCCAGCCGATTTGCTCTTTTGAAAATAAAACTGAAGGCTCATCTATTTTTTTTTAGGACCCTGATGTCTGCTCAGTTCTCCAGGACAGGCATTTCCCACAGCTACAGAAGCCACTGCATGCAGCATGCACGGAAAGCATAGCTTTTCCCCCAAGAAAATAATTTTTCTTTTTTTTATTAATTAAAAAATGTTTACATATACATTTATATTATTACACCTATATAAAAATAAACCTACACACAGCAAGAAGAACCACAGAACATTCAGGAATTACATTCCTGTTACATGCATAGTGTTTTGACTGTTTGTATTTGGCATCCTTGAAGAAAACATTTTTTCTATCTCGGTGAGTCTAAAATCCTGAATATAACTCAATCTCTATCATATCTCATTTACATCAACTTAAAACATCTATCTAGACCTAAAAACATCTTAACCCCTAAACAACTAGGCTTAATTGTGAAACTCAACTATTTGGTCTTCAACCCCATCAGAGACTTAAGAAGGAGTAAAATTAATTACCCGAGTAAATAGGAAGTGCAGGTTAGCAGCTTCCAAATTTAATTTAAAAAAATGACAGAGACAGTTTGCTGCCAAGTTATTTTTTAAAACTATAGCTATCAGGGCTGGTTCCACAGCTCAGAGCACTGTGTGTTCTTCCAAAGAGCCTAGGTTCAATTCCCAGAAAGTGCATGGTAGCCCACACCATCTGTAACACTAGTCCCAGGGGATGCCACACCCTCCTTTGGCCTCCCAGGACACCAGGCACACATGCATTGCACAAGCATACATGCAGATAAAACACCTATGTACGTAAAGTAAATAAATACAAATACAACTAGACTATAAGCATCCAGCTTCAGGTAGTTTATGTGCTGTTGCCAGACTGTTTGTTTCTTTGCAACATATTAAATATACCTTTCTTTCTTAAAAAAAAAAAAAGAAAGAAAGAAAACAAAACCATGATTATCTTCTTCCTTAAGAAGATAAATAAAATCATCATTCTAATATTTCCAATAAAATATTTAAAAGAGAAAAATTCTAATTTAGCTTACATAAGTAAGCCATGGTGAATCACTAATGCTCTCACGTCATTGCCACCTTGCTATCTGGTTTTTCTTTCTTTCAGAGGATAACTTGTGGATCCTGGGGGATCAAACACAGGTTTTTGTTTTTGTTTGTTTGTTTGTTTGTTTTTTGGTTTTTTGAGACAGGGTTTCTCTGTATAGCCTTGGCTGTCCTGGAACTCTATTTGTAGACCAGGCTGGCCTCGAACTTACAGAGATCTGTCTGCTTCTGTCTCCCCAGTGCTGGATTTAAAGGTGTACTCCAGCATACCCAGCCTCGAACTCAGGTCTTCAAGCTTGGCAGTAGACACCTTTATCTGATGAGCTATCTCACGGTCCCTGTCACTTTGCTTTCCAAATGTGGGAGCCTGTACTCCCGCAATGTCTCAGGAACAAAGGTCAAAATAATGAAGTGAAGGCTATAAAAGGAAAAGACCATCTCTGACAGGACTAGGTTCCAGAAGCACTCTGCAGCTGTGCTGACCTGGGCCTACCTGGAGTATCCATGCTTGTATCAAGGCAGCGTTTGGAATTTGAAGGACTCTCAGAATGCAAGAGTGAATGACACTCCCCAGGTTACCCGGTAAGTAAAGTTCGTTCTTTCCAGACTCAAGCAACACATTTTACTCTGCCACTCATCCGGGACTTCAGACCTCCCTCGCTGATCTTGCTTTTCCTGTGTTTCCTGGGAGCCAAGCTCGGGGAAATCTTTGTTGTTATCAGATCCCATCTGCCCACATGCCCATCACTGAAAATCAGGATAAGCCTTGCAACTTTCTGTGATGAGATCTCCCTAATCCTGAAAACCTGTGGACCCAGTCTCTCCTCCACTTGGTAACTCAATAGCTCCCAGGATGCGCAGCGCACCCCAACTTTTACCTCGCCTTGGCAAGGGGAGCAACAGACTTCTGTTTCAACTACCACTCCCTCCAGTAACTGCGATGAAAGGGAAAAGTGGTTTTTTTTTTAAAGCTCCCCGCTTTGAAATCTGCAGTGCATCCTGCACCTTCCCAAGCTGGCTGCGCCTGTAGTCTTGGGCCAGAGCATGACTTCAGTGACAACTGAGCTCTAGAAACCCAGAGAAGAGGCAACGAAGGTAACGGAGAGAAACCGGTGCAGCAGCAGACTGAGGGGGTCCTGAAGCAAATAGCGTCTTACCTCTGCAGGCGTCTGCACAGCAGGCGAGCAGCAGCAACAGTGACAAGAGAGGGGATGCGGACGTGGCAGCCACTTGTTCTGCGGACAGCCCTGGGCGGCGACCCGCTGCTCGCAGCATTTCCTCACCTCCAAGCGGCTCTGGACTGGGGACCAGAGACCCTGCGTTGTGCCGTTGTTCTGGCTGTCCCTCAGCGTCTCCCTGGTGCGCCTCTTACCGAGCTCACCCACCGAAGTGACCATCTGCGCGCGCCACCAACTTTTAAATCTGGCGCACACGTGGGTTGGGCTGGCGTGGTCTCCGCGCGTGACCTCGCCGCCCCGGCTCCCTGGCGTCACCCGGACCTACTGCCGCCCCCGCCGCCTAGCAAACGCTCCCTGGCTGGGTATCTGACTCAGGGCACCACGCAGTTAGTTGGCTCTAAGATGGAGAGCGGAATTAAACCTTCGCGGTCCACTCCCACCTGTGAAAGAACTTGGGTGGGAGCCGAAAGGGGTCAGCATCCAGAGCCTGAGATCAAAGCGGTCAAGTTGGCGGAGGTGGCAACACCATCCTCTGTGTCGCCAGCCCGGGATGCCACAGTATACCTAGCCCGTTTGTGCAGCTCTCCTGACCTCCCCCCAATCCTCCCTCTGTTGAGGCGCTTCCCTAGTTGAGCTCCTGTTTGGTGCACAATGCCCAGGGCATCAGAGTGATGCTACTTCCACCAAGATTTGGTGGGGAGAATGCCGTCCAAACCCCAGCAAAGTCTGAAACATTTCCCGGAGATTCATTTGTCGGTTTAAAAAGGTGAGGAGAAAAGGGCAGAGCTTGGGAGCAATTGTAGGGGTGTAGAAGGTCCCGTTGTCGGCGGGGACACCCAAGGATAAGGTGGCCTTTCAGCCCTAAGATGCTCTTGTTTCTAATTTCCTGCATAACCTTACTTTCGCTATCCCCATACTCCAGGAACCAGCCTCTTAACAGGATGCTGAGAAATACAATTCTAATTTCCTTCTGCAGAAAAAAAAAAAAAAAGAGCAACTGATTATATTTGACCTCCTTTTGAAAGGTGAGGAGCTCCGAGGAGAGAGGCAGGAAGGAAGCACACTGCTGTTTTTATAAAGGGGCATTTTGGGGTCATGTAGCCCCAGACGTTCTCATGGGACTTTATTTAATATTCGTGACATATCTGCAGTGAAAAATTCCTTTAAAAAACGACTGTAAAGTACAGAGTGAGCAACCTAGTCAAAACTTAGCCTGGAAAGGAGCGTGGGTGTTCTACTCGGCCCTTAGGATTCTGCCTAAGCCAGGAGTTGCCTAGAGCCTGGCGTGAACGTGCAGCCTGCTATAAGCAAGACAGCTTCTTTGAAAGAGTCACAGTTAGCAGGAGGACTTTTCCCTAAAGCACCCCCGGCCCAAACCATACCCAATAGCCGTGCAGTTCGAGGTAGAACGGGGCTGTGCTATTTGAAATAGAAGTAGGAACGAGACCCTGATGATCAGATTTAAAAAAAAATTGGCTACTATTTTTTAAGTTAGTTATATACAAGAAACGCACGAGCAAGGCAAGATTAGAAGGGGTTGGTGGGTGAGAATATATTTGATTGAAGATTTCTTGCATTTTGATTTACTCCGAAAGTAGTAACAAACGGATTATTTCAAGTGGTTCAATGAATCTAAGTGACCTAAGGATGGGGCAGGGGATGGGAGACAGGGAAGTTGTGGCCATGTCTCTCAGAGGTCTCTGGGAGATCCCAAGTCTCCGCAGCCAGTGGTATGTGGGTTTCCCACGACCACCCACTGCTGTCTCTGCCACTCCTATCAGGGCCGGGAATGCCCAAGAGACCGCATGTATTGCCTGAGCCCTCCTCTGGGTGTTCCCAAGTGCGCCCCTGGGGCACATGTGTGAGGGTTTGCTGACCTGTAAACCTAGGAATGGAATTATTGGGTCAAAAGGGATGGTCTATCTAAACGGTATCATAAATAGTTTTTCAAATAGTTATACTGACTTCCACTCCCAGCAGCAGTGAATGAAGTTTCCATGGCTGCTAGCCCACGTGAAAATCTCTGCGAGCCAGGTGGCTGTGGCATTTCACTGTGGAGGTATTTTGCAGTTCTGAGTTTATTAATGAGACTGACTGTGTTTTTGTAAGTGTATTGGCCACTATTGTTTCTTTTTTCAATGAACATCCATTGATCTCTTTTGCATATCCCTTCTCTTGGTTAGTTTGTTTATGTTTTTATTGATTTGCATAGAGACCTCAAGCATAGTGGAACCTTTTATTGATTAAAATACAACAGACATTTCCTATTTACTGCTCCTTTACTGCCTTCATATGAGTTTATATTTCTGAGGATTTGCTTAAGGAAACAGACTCTCAGGTCTCATTGTTTTGGGATGTGGATAATTAAGACAAGGTAGATGGGCGAGGAGAGGCAGGTTTTTCTATTTCCTAGGCTTTACTTCCCCAGGAGCAAAGATTAGGAGTAGATGACTAAGTGGAAGAAGATTGTGTGCATCCTTCTTTGTTTCAATACAAACAAACAAACAAACAAACAAACGAAACCCCTAACCCCTAGATCTGGATTATATCTCAATTTCTAACAAAGAAAGGAGTCTGGCTGAAATACGATAACAGGTTCGGTTGGATACTGAAAATATTTGCAATTTAGTGAGAACTAAATGTGCCTATTTTTTAAATACAAAATCCAAATGTTGATGTATATTATTTCTGTTGTCATCTGCTCTTCTAACTCTGTAGAGATCAACCTCTTCCCTTCCAATGTCAAGTCTTGGGAGGATGTTTGCATGAACTATTCTGTTCTGGAAGTCACCCCAGAGAAAGACTTTCCAGAGGACTAGAAGAGCCGTTATTCTATACAACGAAGACACTACCTCAAACAAGACTGTCCCCAGCAGCCACAGATCAGCTGGAGACTGAGCTCACAGGACAGCAGAAGGCGAAGGGGAAGAGCAGGCAAAGAGCAAGGGGCAGAGCTAAACGCCTGCCAGTCAGCACTGGGGAGGCTAAGGCAGAAGAGCTCAGACCTGAGTCTAGATTGTGTAGCCAGAAACATGTGTCTCAGGGAACAGTAAACCAGAGCGAAACACAAGGAGGAAAGCACAAGTATAAGAAAGGGAGGCATGCAAGCCAAGGAGGTCACTGCCATTTAAGAATTCCCATGGTATCCTTCCTCTGAGTGCCACCAGGTCTCCCCCTCCAGGGGACATGGTCAAATGTGAGGCACCAGAGTACTTGAGAAAGTCATATCCCACTCTCCACTCATCTGTGGAGAATGTTCCGACCATTGGCTAGATCTGGGTAGGGGTTTAAAGTTTACAGCCTGTATTGTCCTTGGCTGGTGCCTTAGTTTGACAGCAGGTTCCCAAGAAGAGACTTGATACCCTATGAGCATATACAGGGGGAGGTAATCCCCCTCAGGAACAGTCATAGGGGAGGGGAATAAGGGGAAAATGGGAGGGAGGGAGGAATGGGAGGATACAAGGGATGGGATAACCATTGAGATGTAACAAGAACAAATTAATAAAAAAAAGAATAAATTAATTTAAAAAAGAGTATATTTTTCTTTCAATAAAAGAAAAAAAAAAAGAATTCCTATGGTAGGATAGTTAATGTTGGGGAGCCAGCAGGGCACAGAACTGTGGGAAATATCACATCTTTTGCAACTGGGAAACTTTGCTTCCTTTTTGTAATTGCTGTTAGTATTCACTTTAAGCATTTTTTCCCAGAAATAATAAGCCGTGCTATTCAAAGTCCTTCCCCATAGAGTGATCTTCAGCTTCATCCAATGTCTGCAGTAACCGTGATGGAGAGTGATGGCAAATGAAAGGTCCACATGAGAGTCCAAGGCTACCCTAGCTGCTGTTCTGCAGAAGAAACTGGCTTGGGGACTCTTGAAGTGAGCTGGCATTTGTGGGTAAGTGTCTAGTTACTGAGCTCCCTATGTAAAGGTCAGAGCAGGTTGAGACACAGCAGCATGAAGGCATTGATAATCTCAGCTGGTGGAAGACTGCGGCAGGAGGATCAGAATTTCTTTCTTTTCTTCTTCTTCTTCTTCTTCTTCTTCTTCTTCTTCTTCTTCTTCTTCTTCTTTTTCTTCTTCTTCTTCTTCTTCTTCTTTTTTTTTTTTTTTTTGGTTTTTCGAGACAGGGTTTCTTTGTGTAGCCTTGGCTGTCCTGGACTCACTTTGTAGACCAGGCTGGCCTTGAACTCACAACGAGCCGCCTGCCTCTGCCTCCTGAGTGCTGGGATTAAAGGCGTGCGCCACCATGCCCTGCTGATCAGAATTTCAAAACTAGATTATGCTACATAGGCAGCTTGAGGCTGGCCTGGGAGAAGGAAGGAAGGGAGGGAGGGAGGGAGGGAGGGAGGAAAGAAGGGAGGGAGGGAGGGAAGAAGGGAGGGAGGGAGGGAGGGAGGGAGGAAGGAATGGAAGGAGGAAGGAAGGGAAGGAGGGAGGGAGGGAGGGAAGAAGGGAGGGAGGGAGGAAGGAAGGGAGGAAGGAACAGGAGGAAGAAGGGAAGGAGGGAGGGAAGAAGGGAGGGAGGGAGGGAGAAAGGAAGGGAGGGAGAAGGGAAGAAAATAAGGACTTTTTTTTTAAAGAGCAAAAGCAGTGGTTGTTGCTGGTTGACTGATGCCCATGAGGCTAGGTTTCCTCATGGTAGATGTCCTGAGGCTAAAGCCATTACAGGAGGCAGCAGTGTGTTGCTAATTTGACATGCCACATTAAGACATTCCAATCCGCTGACAGCAGCATCTTTTCTTTGTTCCTTAAATTGCAATCAGAATATTAATACACTCCAATAAAAGGTTTATTAGAGTTTCCTGATACATTGGTGAATCACATCCGGACAAAGCTGGCAGGTAAACAGACAGTCATCAGTTTATGAGGTTTTATAACAATGGAACCTAAACTAGGGGCGATGGCACACGCCTTTAATCCCCACACTTGGGAGGCAGAGGCAGGTGCATCGCTGTGAGTTTGAGGCCAGCCTGGTCTACAAAATAAATTCAGGACAGCCAAGGGTAATACAGAGAAACTCTGCCTCAAAAAAACAAAAACAAAAACAAAAAATAACCTATAAAAATACAAGGACAAATAGAGTAATTTTTGCTATTTATACATAGTACATTAAGAATCATTTTTAAATGGCTAGAATGATTTTTAAGCCACCTAAAATAAATGAAAATATTTTTATGTTTCCTAAAAATGCCTATTATTTATGAAAATACATGAAGCCCTTGTATGAACATATCCAGATAAAAAATGAGTTATGTTTAGCCAAAAGCAATTGAAAAGAGAGAAAATGGGTATAATTTGACATCTTTAAAATGTTAAGCTAATCAAGAGACCTGGAATGAATCTCTAAATATAAAAACAAGTGACATGTTAGTGGATGTCATGAAAGGGGGTCACTACTCATTTAATTTCAAGTGTTTCCCGTTTAGCTCTGCTTTTTCAAATGGACTACAGAGACCCAGATACTGTAACCTGTTCTCTCTCTCTCTCTCTCTCTCTCTCTCTCTCTCTCTCTCTCTCTCTCTCTCCTGTGTGTGTGTGTGTGTGTGTGTGTGTGTGTGTGTGTGTGTGTGATCAAGTGTGTTCTGTGTTCCCATACATGTGTGCCAGGCTGCTCTAAGTTAAGTAATAGTTGATATTATTTTAAGATGTTTTTGTTCTAATAAAAGTAAGATTAGCAAATTTTGAGTAGTTTAAGTCTTTGTTCATCTATAATCAAATTCTTTTTGTCAAAAAGAAATCTGTGCATATCTGTAATCCCACAACTTTGAAGGTTAAGGCAGGAAATCACCAATTCAAGGCCAGCTTGGGCTGTGTACTGAACTTGATCCTAGCCTGGGCCTTTTGCTGTTTTTACCTAATACTGTGATTTCTGGTGGATGCTAATTTCAGTGTTACTGGACCTCAACCCTAATTTAAAAGTCTGGGTATAAAAAGCCAGGTCTGCCTGGTCTACATGGTTATTCCAGGAACATCAGAGGACATAAAGAGACATTGTCTCAAACACACACACACACACACACACACACACACACACACACACACGGGGAATAATTTAGAATTGCACATTTCAGGCCTGCCCAGGCTTGCCAAGGAGTTTGAAACAAAACAAAAAATTTATTTTCCAAGACAGGGTTTCTCTATGTAGCCTTAGCTGTCCTGTACTCCCTTTATAGACTAGGGCTGGCCTTGAACTCACAAAGATCCTACTGCTTCTGCCTCCTGAGTTCTGGGAATACAGGCATGCACCACCACACCCCCCTCTAAAACAAAAACTTTTAAAGGGTAGGGATATAACTTAGTAGAAAGGCACCCAGCAAGTGAGGTCCTCTGCTTTGTCCTTTTTTTTTTTTTAAATATTTATTTATTACATATACAGTGCTCTGCCTGCAGGTACATCTGCAGGCCAGAGGAGGGCATCAGATCACATTATAGAAGGTTGTGAGCCACCATGTGGTTGCTGGGAATTGAACTCAGGACCTCTGGAAGAGCAGTCAGTGCTCTTAACCGCTGAGCCATCTCTCCAGCCCCCTCTGCTTCTTAATTCCTGCCCGTCCCCCTAAAATAATGAAAGAGAAAAGAAAAACACACAAAAACATTTACTTCTTAGAGGACTCTGAAAACACAGGTGAGACCATCCCTTCTTTAACCAGGCGGGTTTCCAGGCAGGCATCCTGTACGTGACATCTGTACACTCAGCTACTGGTTCAATAGCCCCTTGTAGAATTGCTGCTCTTTAAAATCAGCTTGAACTGCTTTCTCTCACCTTTTTTCCCTCCTGTATTTTTATTCTCTCTTTAATAATAAAAATCAGGAAGTCTGCTCCTACCACCCAGCCCTTCCTGACACAGCAGTATCAGTCTATTAGTTGGCTTTCAATGCTGTGATAAAACCTGGGAAGGAAAGAGTCAATCACAGCTGATCACTGAGGGAGGTTGAGGCAGGACCTACCTGATACAGAGAGCCTGCAAGGTGCTGCTTACCGACTTGCTCGCCACTCATATTGTTTTGTTCATCCATCCCAGGACCACTGACCAGGAATAACACCACCCACAGTGCGCTAGGCGCTTCACTTCAGGCATGAATTTGGAAGATGCCTCGACATACATGCCTTAATTTTACGGAAATATTTTCTCAGTTGAGGGGGTGGTCCCTCTTCCCCAATTACCTTAGCTTGAGTCAAGTTGCCCTAAACTAACCACCACAGCTTCTCACAGAGATCTTCAGAGAACGGTGTCACCAGAGGATGGGAAAAGCATTCTAGTTGGATGACAGATTGCCCTCTGGGCGACATCCTCCTCGCCCCCACCTCCCGAGAGCACCCAGGGCTTTCCTTTCACTCTGCATTTCCTGGCTTCCCCCAGTTGCTTTCTTTGTTCTCCCAAGGTCTTACTACCACATGGTACTTGATCATAAGTATGCACGCATGTGTGTACGTAATGCATAGTGTGTGTGTGTGTGTGTGTGTGTGTGTGTGTGTGTGTGTGTGTGTGTGTGTGTGTGTATCGCTGTCTTCTTCCAGGAGAATGAAAGTTCTGGATCTGGGAGTTAGAGCTGTTAGTCTATATTTGCTTTCCTCCTGCTTCTATCTCTCAAACTCTGGTAGAGTTAAAGCTTGGTGTGTGGTGCATAGTGCATGCTATGTAAATGAACAATGGAAATTGCTGGATTTATGACATGTTTATTTACATTTTATACATCCTGTAAGCACACACACACACACACACACATGCACACACGCACACACAAATGCACGCACGCACGCACGCACGCAAGCACGCACGCACCCTGCCATACAAATGTGATACTTCCTTACACTGTGTGGGCATGAGAAGCAAGCCATTGCCCAGCGTCTTCCGGGGCTCTCCTGTGTTCTAGTCCGTCTGGGAGACTTGGACTTGATAGAGGAAAGTGTTAGTAATCATATGACAGAAAGTAAAAACAAGCGCAAAAGCCTTGTTAGGAACTGGGCCGTTTAACCAGGAGAGCAGGAATTATTGGAGGCAGCCACTGGTTTTTCTTTTTTCTTTTTTCTTTTCTTTTTTTTTTTTTTTTTGCGGGACTATGGTGAAGCTGGGTCTTCCCTGGGTACAGTGCAAGTAAGGACAGTGATGACCACATGGAGGAAGCTTTCTTGTAGCAATGAGAGACAGAAGTGGGGGAGGGGAGGAGACAAAGGGAAAGGAAGGAGAGGAAAGGGAAGGGATAAAGGGAGGGGAGGGGAGAGCATGAGGTAGAGAGAAGAGAGGGAGGGAGGGAGAGTAGAGGAAGGCAGAGAAGAGGAGAAGGATGCTCTAGCCAGTCCTGAAGCTAAACCAATCCTCTGACATTCAGCTTTCGATAAATAAAAATTGCCATTCTGGGCTGGGGATGTAGTTTGGTTGGTGGAGAGCCTACCTCACATGCACAAAGCCATCCCCGGCACCACATAAGCCAGACATGGCTGGTGGCAAACCTGTAATCTGAGCACTCAGGAGGCAAAGGCAGGAGAACCAGGGGTTCCCAGTCATCCTCAGCTCTATATAGAGGGTCATCCTTGGCTGTATAACAAGCTCTAGGACAGTTCGGGCTCCCTATGGCCCAGTCTCATCTGAAGACCTTAACAGTGACACTCAATACATACCTGGTAATGTTGGCGATGCCACCAATAAACGAAAGGAAGAGACCGATTTGAAAACAGCTCGTTTCACTCCCCTTTGAATTGTTTTATGATGAGCAGTGGGGTGGAGCCTGGGAGAGAGACTTTGTTTTCTTCCATGACTAAGTCCTGCGCCATCAGAAAGAGGGTAATGATCACAGTTGTCTGTAAGCAGACCGGGCTCCCAATGAGCGCAGCACCCGAGCTCTAAGAAACTGATGGACGGAGGATTGATCAAGACAAAGTTATGTCATCCTGGCTGGGCCTGGACTCTAACTCAACTCATCCTCCTGCTTAAACATCTCCAGTAGCTGAAACCACAGGAACACAGCACTGTGCCTGGCTTAATGCTGCTTCCTTTTTCTTTGTGGTGCTGAGGTTGGATCCAGGGTCTCCCTAGTGCTACCATTTAGTTATTTCTGCATCATCTTATTTACTTTTTTTTTTTTTTAAAGACTGAGACTCACTGTATATACCTCCAACCTCAGCTTCCTGAGCACTGGGGTTATTGTGATGTGCCAACACACCTGACAGTTTTATATATAAAAATTAGATGCAGTTCACTTGTTTTCCCTGATTGCCTTAGTTAGGGTTTAATGTTACTATGATGAAACACCACGAACAAAAGCAACTTGTGGAGGAAATGGTTTGTTTCACTCCCCATAACTGTTCATCATCAAAAGCAGTGAGGGCAGGAACTCAAACAGGGCAGGAACCTGGAAGCTGGAGCTGGTGCAGAGGCCAGGGAGGGATGCTGCTTACTGGCCTTTTCATCATGGCTTGTTCAGCCTGCTTCCTAATAAAACCCAGGACCACCAGCCCTGGGACAGCACCACCCACAACGGGCTGGGCCTCCTCAGTCAATCACTGATTAAGACAACGTCCTACAGCTGGATCTTACAGAGACATTTTCTCAAATGTGGTTCCCATTTTCAGATAACTCTAACATGTGTAAACTTAACATAAAACTAGCCAGGACATCAACAAAACATCTTTTTTTTGTTTTATTGTTGAGAGAAAATCTAAAATAGAAGTGACAATATCAAAACCAGGAAATAGGTATGTTAGTACGAATCATACAGCATATTCAGATGTTAAATGCACATAGATGCTGTGTGTGCACCTGTGTGCAGCTTCATTGTCTTCATATGTATAGATGCACATAGATGCTGTGTGTGCACCTGTGTGCAGCTTCATTGTCATCATGTGTGCAGATGCACATAGATGCTGTGTGTGCACCTGTGTGCAGCTTCACTGTCATCATGTGTGTAGATGCACATAGATGCTGTGTGTGCACCTGTGTGCAGCTTCACTGTCATCATGTGTGTAGAGGCTCATAGATGCTGTGTGTGCACCTGTGTGCAGCCTCACTGTCATCATGTGTGTAGATGCACATAGATGCTGTGTGCGCACCTGTGTGCAGCTTCATTGTCATCATGTGTGTAGATGCACATAGATGCTGTGTGCGCACCTGTGTGCAGCCTCACTGTCATCATGTGTGTAGATGCACATAGATGCTGTGTGCGTACCTGTATGTAGCCTCACTGTCATCATGTGTGTAGATGCGCATAGATGCTGTGTGTGCACCTGTGTGCAGCTTTGTTGTCATCATGTGTGTAGATGCACATAGATGCTGTGTGTGCACCTGTGTGCAGCTTTGTTGTCATCATGTGTGTAGATGCACATAGATGCTGTGTGCGCACCTGTGTGCAGCTTTGTTGTCATCATGTGTGTAGATGCACATAGATGCTGTGTGTGCACCTGTGTGCAGCTTTGTTGTCATCATGTGTGTAGATGCACATAGATGCTGTGTGCGTACCTGTATGCAGCCTCACTGTCATCATGTGTGTACATTCTTATAACCACGTTCTCTCCTAATAGGTGAGTATATTCACCCATTCAAAGTAGACATTTCAAGGCGTTTTAGTGAATTTACAAGTGTGAACCGGTCACCAGGATCTTGGTGTTGAATATCTGCGTTATCCCAAAGGGAACTGGCCACACTCACATTCTGGGGAAAGAAAAACCCATTCCCACTCCCAACCCAGGCAAATAGTTACCTATTTTTCATCTCCATGAATTTGCATTTTCTGAATATTTTATACAAATTAAACTGTAGAGTACATATTTTTAAAATCGGACTTCCCTTCACATTTCATGACATCTTTACGGCTCCTTTATGTGTGGCATTGATCTAGACATCACTCTTTCTCATGGCTCAGCCGTGAGTTTATCATCTGCATAGCCCGAACTTTGCTTATCCACTCATCTGTTGATGAACACTTTAGTTGGTCTTTTTTAGTGACTGTAAATGACACTTCTATGAACATTTGTATATAAAACTTGGAGCATATGTTTTCGCTTTTCCTGGATAGATGAGTAGAAAAAGCAATTACTGGGACATAAGGTAAGTTTATGTGGCACTTTAGAAGGCACTGTCACTCCATTTTCCAAAGCGGCTACGTCGTTTTACACTCCTGCCAGCAATGCATGAGGGTTCTGATCTTTCCATTCTTTCCTAGCATCTGTTATTGTGGTTTTTAGTCACAGCCATTCTAATGAGTCTGCATGGAATGCTCCTCAGATCCGCCTACGTTGTGTATGCATTAGCAGTTCATTCTTACGTATTTTCTTTATTATTCTATTGTTTGAATGTACCACTTAAACATTTTTTTCTATACATGAGCACTTGAGTGCCTTTCCATTGGGGACCATTATAAAAGACACAGTATAAATATTATTGCCCAGATAGTTTGTAAAATATATATGTATACACACATATATGTATGTATATATATTGGATATTTTGGGCTAATTTTTGGAAGTGAAATTGCTAGATGGCAGTAGATTCACACTTGGTGTTGTTAAGAAGCTGAAAAGTCATTATTGTCTTATACTTCCTGCAAAAAGGCACAGGAGTTCTAGGTGCCTATGTACTTAAGAACTTTTGGTATCAATCTTTTTTATTTTACAATATTCTCTAATATTATGCTTTTTAAAAAATAGCAATAGACACGTGCTTTTTCTATGTGCCCTCATTATTTAGAAATGATGCTAAGCTTTGTAGAGGTTAAATCCAGTGGAGGACTAGATTAGAGGCTGAGTTAAATGAAACTAGGCCACAAGAGGATGGTTGTGTAGTTAATGGATGGATGCCCAGGGGTACACATTCAACCTTTCTCTTTAATTCTATGTCTGAAATATTCATAATAAATAAAAGTTGAAAATGCACAGACATAATTTTAAAAAGGAAACAAGTAAACTGCTAAGCTAGCCTTAATGTTCCACTGTGGGACATGTAGAATCTCAAATAACTGCCTCAGAACGCAAGTACAAATTAATGCTTTATAGAGCACACAATTTATCCTTCAAACCAGCCTTGTCAGGGACAATATTGCTGGTACATTCAGTAATGTCCTGTGATCTGATGATTTTTTTTTTTTGAGGGAGGTCTGAAAAGTGAGCAAATGCTGTCATTTAAAGATTTTAAAAGATCTGACTAATGATAAAGACATCAGCTCCTGGAAGAGCAACTGTAGCAGATGTTTCCTTTTTCTTTAGGAGGATGTAAGGATGCTTTGGTATCCCAGGAGTGTGGAACATTTCTTAAGTACATCGTCATCAACCATAATTAAGTCACTGGCATTATCATCAGTCTCTGAAGGAGAGTCACTTGTGCCAGGCCTCAGATAAGGAGATAGTTTCCTAGGGGATGAACTTGTAGTGTATTTTTTTTTTAATTTAGTAATATTAGTGGTATGCCACTTGCCAAAGTTTAGCATTCTCATCTATGATCGTTGCTCATCTAACGCGGAGTAATCAGAACACTGGCTCGGCCAGTCACCTACGATAGCAGACCACCCTGGTTCTGATGAGGCCACAGATTAGCTCATTCTAAATGTCATTTCTAAAACGGAGGCGGGAAGGCCCCTGTTGCCTGCCCATGGCTTCCGCTGCCGATTTTCAGTTCCAAGTGCGCTAAGTCCCCGTTCGAAGCTCACAAAGACATCAAGTGGATAATTTCAGATTGATTGAGGATTTCATTCCGCCGTCGCCTCCTTTGTGGGGCTGTGACTCCCGAGAGTCCTTCCAATTCTGTAAGTCGTAGATAGAACCGAAGCGTTCCCTCGGACGTTGTTAATTGTGAAGTCTTGAAATTCATTTTTTAAAAAATCCACTTTTGAATCTTATACACCCAAAAAGGGACAGGCTTCAGGCACTGTGAGTTCTTTAACTCCGCGGTGATCAACTCAAGATTTCTGAACTGCTCTGAATTGGACTGTAAGAGACTATGATAAAAGTACATGGCTCCAGAAAGTCCCCAAGTCCTTTATCACCCCAAAGTAAAGGACTCTTAAGCATCAGAAAATTGTTTTCTGGTGAATTATATTAAAAACTGGATCATGGAACAGCCATTTCTACGTGTCTGTCTCAACAGGCACACATATACTTTGAAAGGGAAATTTTACAGTTTATAAGTTTATCTTATGAATGAACTCTCTGCACATGTATGTATTTTAAATGTCTCTGCCTCAGCAAGCATCATGCGAAAATATTTACTATATCTCCTCAGTCCCCTAGATTAGAGCTAGGCCAAGACTCTTCATATTTTATTTGCATTATTTGGATATGTCATACTCAAGGCAAGACTAAGTGTGCAAATCTACAAAGTTTGGGTTTCAAGATTATGGTATTTAAAACAAGAAAACAAACTGGTCATTTTTTAAAATTCGAATTGTTCTCAGAACTGTAGTTTTTAAACATCAGCACAGCCATTCAGATGGTGCCCACTCCGTGAGAGTCCCAGCAGGTTAGCAAATGGACAAAACAAATGGCCTCTCAGAAACAATTCCCTCCGCTGGGGAGGGCACTTAGTCTTCAGGTAAGCCCTGCCCTGTGGGACCCGAGCCTGAGTTATACAATCACAATAGTAAGAAAGTTCACAAACCTGCATCTGCAATTTTGAAATCAGAAAAGCTCTTACTTAGCTTTCATAACTCATCTGGCAGTGAAATTTGACGTGACCTGAATTCTGGAGGCGGCACATAGCCTGAAATGTAAAGACTATTCGTGGCTTCTGCTTATGCCAGTGCCTGTGAATTTTTATATAATGGCGGTGTAAGTACTAACATGTCCATTATGGGTTTCTTCCCTAGACCAAACAATGGTTGTTGTTTCATTGTGATATTGATTGTGTGATATTGATTATATGATATGTGTGTGTGTGTGTGTGTGTGTGTGTGTGTGTGTAAATTCTGAATTCTGAAACACACTTGACATAGAGTTTTAAACAAAAAACTTACAGACCCAAAGAAGATGAATTTTATTCATTTATTTATTTACTTTTGGTTTTTTGAGACAGGGTTTCTTTGTGTAGCCTTGGCTGTCCTGGACTCACTTTGTAGACCAGGCTGGCCTCGAACTCACAGTGATCCACCTGCCCCTCCTTCCCAAGTGCTGGGATTAATGGCATGCGTCACCACTGCCTGGCAAGAAGATGAATTTTAATAAAAACAATAATGAGCTAGAGAGATACCTCAGTGGTTATAACACTTGTTGTTCTTCAAGAGGATCATGTTTCTGTTCCCAGCATCCACATGGCTGCTCACAGCCATCTCTAACTCCAACTCCAGAGCATCCAGAACTCTCTACTGTCCAGAACAGAAGGTTTACCTGTGATGCATAGGCATGTGCAGACAGAGCACTAATACACATACATTTAAAGATGGAAAAGACCAATAATTATGGCAAGACTTGCATTCTACAGTTTGATCTCATCTATATGATTTCAGCATAGTTTAAAATTTATCTTATTACATTTGCTGTCATAACATGAACACTTCCTAATTTGCCTGGATATTTTTGCCCTGATTATCTATTTAAAGAGAGAGAGTGAAAAAACAAGTCCTTTAGTTAATTGTACACCTGACCAAACTTTTTCCTTCCTTACTAAGATATTAATTTAAACAGAATTTAAATAACACCTGTGTGTGTGCGTGTGTGTGTGTGTGTGTGTGTGTGTGTGTGTGTGTGTGTGAGAGAGAGAGAGAGAGAGAGAGAGAGAGAGAGAGAGAGAGAGAGAGAGAGAGACAGACAGAGACAGAGACAGAGAGACAGGGAGAGACAGAGACAGAGATAGAGACACAGAGAGATTTTCCTGGGTTTTGGTTTTTCAAGACAGGGTCTTTCTGTGTAGCCTTGGCTGTCCTGGACTCACTTTGTAGACCAGGCTGCCCTCAATCCACCTGCCTCTGCCTCCTGAGTGCTGGGATTACAGGCATGTGCTACCATGCACGCTCTCTTAAGTTTTCCTTAATGTAGATAACAAAGGATAACATAAATGTTGTTTAGTTGTATTAACATAAGTTACATTATATTATTTAAGGGCCTGGTGACCAGTGTTTTCAAACAGGATTCTAGATTATTAAGAAAAAGACAATGGCCGGGCGTGGTGGTGCACACCTTTAATCCCAGCACTCGGGAGGCAGAGGCAGGCAGATCGCTGTGAGTTTGAGGCCAGCCTGGTCTACAAAGTGAGTCCAGGACAGCCAAGGCTAACACAAAGAGACCCTGTCTCAAAAAAAAAAAAAAAAAAAAAAAAAAAAAAAAAAAAGAAAAAAGAAAAAGAAAAAGACAATGTTAATAATTCTTATAAGAGCATAAAATGTATTTCTTTGTCTCAAAAACTGTAGATGTTCGATTGTATATAATCCATCAAGCTTTTTTCACTTGCCTGATAATTAAAAAAATTTTAATACAATTTAAATGTAATATTAATTGCTTTCTAAATTAGTATTCAACTGCATTCTGCTCCAAAACAATTAAGGTAGGCAGTGTATTTTTTCTAGTAATTATGATCTACCAAATAATGATTTTCATTCTGTCATCTATGATTCCCGTGCCCTAGGAACAACAGAACAAGGCAGTTTGATTGTTACTAAAAAGCCAATATACTGCGTGTTGCTCCCACGAAAGGTTCTGGGTGCTCACTTTCTCTCTAGGATCAACTCCCCTCTGCTCTGGGGCACACTTTCCCAGTCTTGGTACAGACCCAGGGCAGCCTTGGGACTGTGCAGATTTTTAACATCTACCATTAAACTGTTTTGAGTTGAGCCTTTCTTAGAAGTTGTGGTCTTCCGTCATCTTGATGCCTCTAGACCGGACTTAATATAGGGCACTAGTACTTCTGCTGGGGCACGGGATGGTTGCACTGGGCTCAGACTCACACCCTCCCTGCTCATATTTTATTACTGGGGATTACAATGGCAACCAGCTTTACACAGGTGTAACCAGACAACACCTTACCCAGGCTCCGCCAAGGACTTCCTGCTCCCTGCTGTTGAGATTTCTGGATGCCTCAGTGGGTAACACCCAGCTGGATACAATCCAAATGCTCTAAGCTTAAGTGGTCATTAGAATTCTGAAAAAAAAAATAATCCTAGGTAATAGGGCGGTGGAGATGATGAAAGGATAAAATGGTCCTGCCTACCAGAAGACAGTTTTGAGACACTGTGTGGCTCTTTAGAACCTTCCAGAAGATTCCAGCTTCAGGCATCCATGGTGATGATGAACGTGATAACGTACTTGCCCTTCTTCTTCTGATCACATCCTAAATAAACTGCTTCATGGAGAGAGCCGGATTAGCCTTGCCTGCCATGTATGTTGTAAGGAGCTCCTACAGTTTACCCTTAGGGTTTGTGATTTCCGAGAAGAAGGACCCACAGTGCAGGGATTCAGCCAAGTCCTGAGTGAACGTGCGTTGTTGACACAGACACAGCTGCGTCAAGAACCGTGATGCCGCAGACTGGTTGGAGAGGCCAAGCCTTCCCTGGGTGAGGCTCAGAGGGCTGGCATAGCCTTCCTCTGGTCCTTGTGTGGATGTGGAAAGTTTCTGCAGAAAATGCCTACCATAGCTTGCTCCCCCGAATGCTTACAGCCTGAAGCCTGCTCTTACTGAGGGTCGCTGAGTCTGCCTCTTATTATGCATATCGTTATTACAGCTGTAGGTAATAGTTCTGAGTCCTTGTCTATCTGCACAGAACACACACCACCACCACCTACATGTTCAGCTACACGCAAAAAGCCCACCTTCCTGTTCAACTGCATATAAGAAACACATTAAGGTTCTGGGGTTCTGTGGCTTCTCCACCTGCCAGACCACCTTCCACCTTATCTCTGTCCCCCCTTGTGTGTGTATGTGTATGTGTGTGTGTATGTGTGTACATGCGTGCCTGTGATTTTTTTCATTCCTTCCTTCAGGTTTCCAGGACTCACACATCATAGAACTCCAAAGGGCTACTATTTTCACAACCATTGTTTATCGTAGTGAGAAGTTACGTATTAAAATCAGCAAATAGAAGAGGTGCACGGGGCTGAGGTCTCTCGTCTGAATTGTTTGATAGTTACATCCCTCCTTAGAGTACCTTTGTTCTTACCAGAATAGTTACCCCTCCAGGTGAATACCGAGCTGTTCAGTAATGTCCCAAGTCAGGTATAGAAGATCTTAGCTAAAGTCACCCTCTCCCCATTGTGTATGCTCTGCTTAGACAGAGCATTCTAGAATAGCCACAGCGCTACTGAGCGCCAGCTACGGCGGCCTCAGCCTTGTTCCGGGAAGGTCAAATAAGTTAACTCTTTTATATGCTTCACTAATGCATCAGGATGTTGCAGCCTTTGTGCAGATGAGGGCCATGGGAGGTAAAGGGTTGCATGAGTAGCACACATCAAACTCTTCAAACAGTATGATGCTCCTAGATACATGTTAGTTGCTGTTGCCACCCATTTAGTGAGTGGTGAGGCTGGGATGCACATAGAGGCATTATCCCACTTATATGAACTGAAACAGAAGCCTTTTTTTTCTCTTTCTAGAAAGGGAATCTTCTTGTGTACCCTCCAGAACTCAGGATTGTCTTTCTTGGACTCCCTACCTGTTTGGATTGCAAGCCTGAGCCACCATGGCCAACTCAGAGAACAATCGTTAAGTCCAGCGCAGCTACCCGAGATACACCGGGGAGCGAGGCTTTCTAGTGTAATTGCCCTGACCGGGCTGATCTTTACTTATGAATCTCTGTTCTGATGTCTCCCTGTCTGCTCTGGACAAGGCCGTGTTTCCTTCGGATGACTCTGAGGCTTCGCTCCCTCTCACCCAAGCCACACCTTCCCACTCCTCCTTGTCACCTGGTCTCCTCACCATGTCGGTACCACAGATATCTACCCATCCTCGAGCCTCCGTGCCTCCATGCTCTTGTTTTTGAAATGATCTTTCTCGGCCTCCCTATCTAATGTTTTCTCATCAACAGAACTCCCCCAAACCCCTCCTCCACCCCACTCTTACCTGGCAGAGCTGCCGGCTCACCTCATACACTTGCGGATCGTTTCTCCCACTTCCACTGTGGCCCTGACAGTGGGCCATTGCGTTAAAGCCTCGTGGTACGAATGCTGACTTCCACTATCAGACTGCTCACTGCCATGCAAGCCATGTTGATGTGGAAAACAGTCTCGGGTGAGTATCATGGAGCGTATGTTCACAATAGCTAAATATCTTAATTGGCACTAATGCTACTTGAGGGTTTCCTCTTCTCCACTATCTCACACCTTGGTCCGAGTCCTTCACAAGTAGATTCCTATATAAGGATTTAAAGAGAAAGGAGGCGGGGAGGGGGGCGGAGTTGTAGGGCAGGCAGCTGGGAACCTGAGCAAATGGTTTAGTGTATTCTGAGAGTCATTCAACACGGAGGAGAGGTTGTTGGGCATGTGGATGGATGCTCTGTCATTTTGGGTTGAAGATTCTCAGGGATAGTAATCGCTCTCTCCCTTCCTTCCTTCTACCTGTCACTTCGCGTCTGCACAAAGCTCATGTCCCTGGGATGTTCTCAGGGGAAGAGTGTGTGGAGCACAGTGGAGGGGCAGGAGGGAGGATGTGAGTGAAGGTGACGCCAGCACCTGTGGCTGTGTGGGAACCTCCCAGCGTTGTGACAGAGGAAAAGGGAGGAGAGGCCCGAGGCGGCTTCAAGTGTCCTCACCTCGATTCCTTAGACGCAAGTTTCATCTCCAGAGCTAAAGAACGGAGGTGGCCGTGAGCCATGATAGAAAGGTAGGGGAAATTATGGGGGCCTGGGAAGGAAAAGAGACCCTCACCCAGGAGTCTGGTTAAAACCTACGACCAGCCAAGAAGCAAGAATTCCAACACAGTTAACACTTGCTGGGGGCCTTTCTCCCTCCGCAGCCATAAGCCTAGTTTTCTAGGAATCTCGCTAGCAACCCCCCTTCACAGTAAAAGGACATGTCCAATCCCCACTGTGTAACCCCAGTTTTACTTCATCAGATTGCAATTCCATCAAAAGCATATTTGGAGCCACCATATAATCTCATCTATAAAGAGAGAGAGAGAGAGAGAGAGAGAGAGAGAGAGAGGGAGAGAGAGAGAGGGAGAGAGAGAGAGAAGGGGCCAAAGTTTCTTAGCCATGTTTTGAGGTACAGCCTTAGAGCCATGGAAATGGAACATACAATACTAAGACAGTTACTTGCAATTCTCCCTTGAGGAGCTCGTACATGCACAGCGTGACTCTCCTTGAGACGCCCACGTCCACACCCACGCCCATGGACCTGCTTTATTCTTCTCCTGATCACGATTCTCTCTATCTTTAATAAAAACTCAACTCTTTTGCATACTTGCTAGTCCTGAAATTCATTTTGTGTCAAAACCCTGAGTCCTGAGTTTGCCTGTATTGTGGTCTCAGAAAGACTGTGGAGCTGTGTCTCTGTCCCCTCACTACTGGTGGTCAGCAACTGTAGGTAATGTGAGGTTGAGCAAATGGATAAAAGTCAAAATAAGTAGCTGTTGTGTTTGCATGATAGATGAGATTATAGGTTCAGGCAATGGATGAATACTCCTATTAGTCCCTTATTCCTACTATGAATCAAGAGAGGTTTTTAACAAAGCAAAAAGAACAGCTACAGCAAATGCAGAGCAGAGCCTGCGGTCTCGGACGTCAGCCGGCTGAGCACAATGACATTGACAGATCTAGTTAATAAGGGAGTCGACATATGAGATTTGGAAGATACACCCCAAAGAGAAAAATTGTATTAAAAGCCTGAGTGGCCATCTGACCTGACCGCGCTTACTGTCTCAAGGTCTCTTCTGGGTCATTGTAAGAGACTTTTATGGAGAACAAACCAATATAAGAGCCAAACACAAATGGCCAGGGCCTTGATGATAGCTTGTGGGGACACTTCTGTGTTATGTCTTTGATTTCCCCAGCAGTTACCTCAGGAAGGAAGATGCAAGCTTTAAAAATATCATCTTGCACAGAGCTGACTCATTGAGCCTACCCTCAGCAAGCTACATCTGAGCACACACTAGGAAGAGAAAGTGGAAAAGAACAGATTTGACTGGGGAAAAAAACCTATCTAACACATATATAAAATGTATTAAAGTTTTAAAAGAGATTTTTAAAGGGCTTTGGACCAAACCGGGTGTGGTGGTGCACACCTTCAATCTCAGCACTCGGGAGGCAGAGGCAGGCGGGTCACTGTGATTTTGAGTCCAAATTCACTCCAAAGAGAGTCCAGGACAGCCAGTACTACAAGACAAACTGTCTCAAAGAAACAAAAGAGGAAGGGGGTGGCTCTGGACCAAAATGAGGAAGAGAGAATTTATTTAAACAGTATTCATCTCCCTCTTTTCTTCTCTTTGGTGGTGAGGGAACAAACTCAGGATCTCGTCCTTAACTTTCTAAGTGGGATTGTTGCAGTGTAAGGGGCAGCCTACATGAAAAGGCAGGAACGCAGGTACAGCCACAGAACACTGTCCGGGGAGAAGCCTCTGACCCTAGAGGAAACCAGTGCCCTCCCTGAATTGTCACACCCCACTTGTTGGATGGGACAGTTAGCTCCCGGAGGTGTCCCTCCCCATCCCTCCTGTGGCTCCACATCCATCACCTTCCTTGGCTCTGGGGGTGACTACAAAGAGCCACCTCCAGCTTTATTTCCATACAAGCTTTAAAACACAAGGGGAGGGGAGGGGAGACGTGACCATGTCTGTCTTAGAACTAAGTCCTGGAAAGTCAAGTTCTCGGGTCACAGAATTCCCTTTGGGAGTGTTGAAGAGTCTATGAGGCTTTTCTTATCTGCAAAAACCAGCCAAGCAACCCCCACCCCACTGGCTCCTGCACCTTCAAACTGTATGATCGTACCCACATTAGCAGCACATGTGTAAACCCTACTCCAAAGAAAACTTTCTCAAAGTTCACAGAGGAAGTGGGCCAGCCTGACTGTGAGTGACAGCAGGGCACTCTGTTCCTAAACGTCAGTCTGTAAAATAGGAATACTGGTAATATCCGGTCCTGTTGGAAGCAGCACTATGTCCACAAGTAAATATTGTCCTCCAAAATCACACCAAGAATCCATATAAATCTTAAGAAAAATCACCTTTAAAAGCACTAAACAAACAAACAGACTCAACTTTGGCTGCCCCTCAGAGTCACTTGATGAGCAGCAAATTTGTTAAAGCCACATAGTCTGTAGCACACAGGGGACTTGCTGAACCGTGGGAACATTTGTTGAGAGTCACATCACTAGGCAATTTTGTCATGGCGACACAAATCTCAGTTGTATACCCGTCTGCAGAGACCTGGGCTAGATGATTGGAGTATGGGCTAGCCTGTGCTCCTCTGGCTAGGAAGAACAAAACAATGTGAGATTAAACTAGACACAAGACAACATTACATGAGTGAAATTTGGGAAAGTCGACTTAGCAGGCTACTGCTATGGTAGCACATACATACTATGTGACAATAAATTTCTATTCCCAGCGAGTTGACAGGCTTCAATCTAAACTAAGAGGTGCTGTATAGTAAGTACATAAAGCAGTGTTGTGTTATCGCTTATTGCCAAGTATTGCACACCATGTGCAATGTAAAGCATTGCTGTGCTTTAACGAAACAGGTTTATTTACAAAAGCACCCCAATAACACATGGGTAATATGTTAGACTTTGCAACAGCTAAACTGTCGCTAGACAAATGGGATTTTCAGTTCTGTATAAAAGAGGAGACCATTGTCACATATTTACCTGCATTGACTAAAATAAGACTATGCGGTGCATTTTGTACTTGTCACAGCAGCCAGGACGGACTGAGCCCCACGCATCAGATCACCATCTCCTGGAGAGCAGAATGGCTCCCCACTCTGACTTAGGCAAAGAAGGGGCTCAGAGTGGAGGCCTGCTGAGCTAAGGCATGACTTTAAGACCTGAAAAGAGCAGATGTTTTGCAAATTGACTTCTAAAATACTTCTTAGACATTTACCCCTCCCTCCCCCCACACACCAAAAAAACAACAACAAAAAACTGAAAAAACAAAATAAAAAATGGCTTTTTACCATCGGGACTGGGGTTAGGACTTGATCTTCCTTCCTGTGGAAGTGTCCATCATCCTGCCCGTTACGTCCTTCAGAAAGATGAGGACGGCCATGGATAAAAGGCCAGTTCAGGACACGGACTTTGAACTCCACTGTATTGAGACGTTGCAGAGTAGCTCCAGTACTGTGGGTGATGCCCAGGTCAGGGCAGGAAAAGCTCCCTTGAGAATCACTCCTTTGCTTTGCTATGGCAAACACCTACCAGTCTACCCCACAGATGCTCCATCACATCAGTAAGAAATGCTGTGCTGAACAGAAGTGGTCACTTTCTTCTTTTCACCATCTAACATTTTATGAAACATTCTTTTCCATCATGTGGTGTTCATAGGGAAAAAGATAGATTACTCTATTTCCTTGATGTCGAGTATTTCTTGCTGATCATATTTACTTGGGGGTTCTTAAGTTTTTTCTCCTTTGTGGCTCAGGGGGGAAGAGCACTTGATGCCAAGATAGAAAACCCAGCTTAGTAAATCCCAGGACCCACATAGTGAAAGGAGATAATTAACTCCACAAGCTGCCCTCTGACCTCCACAGGTGCAGTGTGGAGAGCATGCATACACACACACACACACACACACACACACATACACACACACACCCCACTAAATAAATAAATATAATTTAAATGTGTTAAATTAGAACATTTCTCCCATTTTGTTAAAATAATCAAAATGAAAATTGGGAGCAACATAAAACCAAAACTTAAGAACTGTCAGCCACAAGGCAAGAAATTGTTTTTGATTAGTTAAAAGGTGGAAATAGGGAAAGACATGAGTCTGTGCTATATAACACTTCAGTTCATTAATGTCTAAACAAAGCATGTCTTCTCTGCTTTGTTTGAGTTGACTCAATTCCTTTCACCAATTTTCAGTGTGATCCTAACAGTTCACCCCTGAAAGCCATCCATTCCTTAGCCTGGAATATTGAGAAGCAGATGGAACTGCGTGATAAGTTATGAGGTACAATAAATGTTTAGTATCACATAAAGTATGAAAGGAAAGCAGAGTGATTGCTCTTGCCTTACAGTGGAGCATAGCTCAGGGTGGGGGACAAGTGACAAGAAGAATTTCAGGCAGGAGAAAGCGAGAGAGAGAGAGAGAGAGAGAGAGAGAGAGAGAGAGAGAGAGAGAGAGAGGGAGAGAGAGGTTTAAGATGAGGCCAGGATGTGCTGGTACAATGAACAATCTGTCTGGGAGAACGCGTGGGGCAGGGCTGGACAGACCCACTCATGCAAGGCAGTAGGGCCTGGCTTACTATGCAGAGACAGAAGGATTCTATCTGGAAGGGACAAAGAGAAGCCATTGAGATTTTCAAGTGGGCAGCTCTCAGCGTAAGATCCGCTTTAGAAGGATAGCTCTAATGCAGTGCAGGGAGCTGGGTGGAGGAGAAGTGAGTGGAAACCGAGGCACTGTGCACAGTCAGGACTGACTCAGGCTGTGGGTGTGGAGAGGAGGAGGAAGACCTGAGGGAGGGTTCAGCGGAGATGGTGGCGGGTTAACGGGAAGCGGGGAGAGCACACAGTGTGAGCACTTCTCTACCATTGCAATTACCTCAGCTTGTTCCTTAGTCTGGGAGTGCACACCCTGAGAGACTGCGCACACAAGTGGATCCCACTTGCCTGCAGCAATTTTTCAGATTACTCTTTGTTTTAGACCAGTGCAGAATTTGTTTTGAGCAAAAACGGTTGCAAGGTTCAATTTGACTTCGAGCCACATCCTAAACCATCTGGTTAGGAAAGATATCATTCAGTCGCTTTGTTCTTTTAAAATAAAATACTGTTTTTAAAATTGATATATAACAGTTGTATACATTGACAAGGACATGTGTACCTCAAGACTCAGCAATACCACTCCTGGGCATATACCCAAAAGATGTTCCACCATACCACACAGACACCTGCCCAGCTATGTTGATGGCAGCTTTATTCATAATAGCCAGAAACTGGAAACAATCTAGATGTCCCTCAACTAAAGAATGGATAAGGAACATGTGGTACATTTGCATGATGGGATACTACTCAGCTAAAGACATCTTGATATTTGCAGGCAAATGGATGGAACTAGAAAAGATCATCCTGATTGAGGTAACCCAGACCTAGAAAGGCATGCATGGTATGTACTCACTTACAAGTGGACAGTAGCCACAGGGTAGCCATGCTGCAATCCACAGACCCAAAGAAGCCAAGGAGGGCCCGAGGGAGGATGCTTGAATCTCACTCAGAAGGGGAAATGAAGCAGACATCTGAAGTAGATAGAGGGAGGGAAATGGTTGGGAAAGGGTGTGTGTGGAGTAATGGAGGTGGGGATCAGGGGTGGGGGGAACCAAGAGAGATATCAGAAATCTGTCAGGGGGCATCTCTGGGAGAGGGTTGGCTCCAGCGAGTCTATGGGGGTGACCCTAGCTGAGACTCTTAGCAGCGAGGGTTAAGGAGCCTGATGTCACCACCTCCTGTAGCCAGGTGGGACTTCCAGTGGAGGGAGCGGGACATCAAACCACCCATAAAACCTTCAGCCCCAAATTTGTCTTGCCTACAAGAAGTGTTGGGGTAAAGAAGGACATGCGTGGGGTGTGTATGTCATGGCCAGTCAGGGGGTGCACACTTTTGAATTACTACCTATGTTTTAGGAGCATTCAGTAATGCCTGTCCATTGACTGAAGGTCTCTTGAGCCACTTGTCTAATTTTTACTAGTTTAGGTCTCTGAAAAGTGTTCTGTGTTCAACTGGCATCACGCTTCTCCATAGAACTGAATTGCCTGAGCGATACATCTCCATCTTCTATTAAGAGCAATTATGATCCAAGTGCACGCTAGCATCTCACTCCTCCAGGTTTCTCTGGAGTGAAATACATCTTTAGTCCATCTATGAGCAGCATCAAATTCTAATTCTATCCTTGACACTATTTAGGAAAAAAACCCTTAATTTTATATCTCCAATCTTCTTAGGCAGATATTCTAAGTTCTAACATTTTAAAGACCATTTATTTATTTACAGGGGAGCATGTGCATACCACAGCACCGATGTGGAGGTCCAGGGTGACCTGAGGGAGTGGGTTCTCCTTTCATCCTGAGGCCAATGGTCACACCTATGTGGCCAGGCTTGGCAGCAAGGGCCTCTAGCTGAGCCTCTGGCATTAAACTTTTAAAAATTAAAGTATGGCCATAATCTTTCAATATTATATTTTCTCTATACCTAAAAATCTTCTTATAGTGTCCAAGAAAGGCATCGAGTTCTATAGAGCTGAGCGTGGGCTATGTTGTGAAGATAAAAGGTGATTATTTTGGCCTCGTATTTCAAGTGTACGCTTTATGTCTGGGCTAAGGGGTTACTTGTCATTTTTAGTGGCTGTCAATTGCCAAGATTCTCTTTTATCTCATACGTGTCCCCTTCTGGAGAACACTAGAAATGTAGGAAATGTCCCCAAAGACTGAAATATTCTGGAACAAATTCCTTTAGCCAATTCTGTTCTCATGGCCCTTCACTGAGCAGGGAGCCGACATCCTGAAACCTTGTATCCCCATTCATGCCACAAGTTTTCACTTATGGATAAAGGAAAAGCTTGAGACCCTTCAAACTGAGCTCACCCCGCCGTGGATGAAGCCCACACGGGTTTCTCCGATTTTAAAAAGGAGTTAGAGCTGTGGTCCTGTGCTTTGGGTTAACTTCACACCTGACTTAGAATCCCCATGGAAACAAACCTCTGGCCTGTCTGTGAGGTAGTTTCTAGACTGGGTAATAAAAGCTGGGGAGACATGACCTAAATGTGGGTGGTGCCATTCCGTGGGACTGGGTCCTGGACTGAATACAAAGGAGAAGCTCACATGAGCACCAGGATTCATTGCTCTCTCCTTCCTGACTGCAGACGCCATGTGACCTCACGCCATGTGTCTCACACTTCTATCACGTGACTTCCACACTATGACACTTTTGAACTGTGAGCCAAAATAAACTTTTCTTTGCTGAAGTTGTTTTTGTCAAGTTTTTGTTGCAGCAGCGAGATGGTACCTGCCCTGCCCAAGTCAGTTTTATTCTTAGAGACTTTTTTTTCTTTGCACAGTAGAAACTGAGAGTTTACCATCATTGTACTAAAATACCTGCGACAATCCAACTTCAATGAGAGAGGTTTTATTTTTGGCTCACAGTTTTAGAGTTTGAGCCCATTGCTTTGGGCCTGTGGTAAGGGCAGATTATGGCAAAAATGCGCATGGCACAAAACCATTCATTTCCTCAATAGGAGGAAACCAAAAAGAACGTATGGAAGAGTCCAAATTTCCACAACCACTTCAACCCTATTCTTTCGATGACCTAATGGTCTCTCAGGAGGCTTCGTCTCTTACAGGATCTACCACCTCTCCCTGGCACCACCCTGGAGTCTGAACCTTTAATATGAGTCTGTTGCCTCATCTCTAGAATTATAGACATCTAGCCCTGTCTTCTATACAAGGCTGCTGGGAAACCCAGGTGGTGCATTGTCCCTAAATGTTCCTTTATCCACACAAATAACTGCCATTAGCATTTTAACTCACTATCATGACCTGTGGGTGTGACTATTTCTACATATGTCAGGTAACTGGTACTACTGACAAACTTTTCAGAGAGTGTGTCAGACACTGTACCTTATGACCTCGCTGTGACATGAGTTACTATAGAGCAGAGCTGACCATGAGCCTTTCTAAGAAATGACATTTTGACTACTGGCGCCTTCTGTGGAATTGCTCGCAGGTCACTGATGCTATGCTGTGGCCTCACTCCAGCACACTGCATCCCTTTTCTAGAACGGGATTCCAAGGCCATTTCTTTGCAATTAGCTAATTGGTTAAGGACATGAATTTACTCCTGCAGACCAATTAATACTCATTTTAGCTATAATGAAAACCAAGCTGAAGTCAACCTAAGGCCATTTTCTGGACCAGATGTTGAGTCATCAGCCTAGGGGTAAAGGAATATTGATCGCCTCATTGTTTGTGGGGAAGGCTGGGGACTC
The DNA here is from genome assembly GCF_964271855.1 of Acomys minous. NCBI lineage: Eukaryota > Metazoa > Chordata > Mammalia > Rodentia > Muridae > Acomys > Acomys minous. Next base: position 60,478,550 of record NC_140497.1, read on the forward strand.
AGTCATTTCACTATGAACTTAACAAACTGAGAAATAATGAGGTATGGAGGTAAAGAGAATGTGACCATTGTGTTAGAGATATGAGCTTTCCACAGAGAAAAGCTTGAGTTGCCATGGACCTGGGGCCTCCAGTATGGACCCCACGAGATGCTGTGGGCACTTAGAGCACAGAGGAGGAGGCGGGGACTCAGGGTACCTGTGGGTCAGCTGCTTCTTAAAGAGGTTGTTTGGTGGGTCAGTGGATGTACCATAGCTAAAACCAAGGGTATTTTAGAGTTTTTTCCTTCCTAAATTTACATTTAAACAACAACAACAACAACAACAAAACAGTGAAGCAAAAATAGGAATGAGAGAGGCCTCCTGATTTATTGACATTACACTTAGAAAAGCTGAGAGCAGGAGATTTTAGTTGACAACAAATTTTAGTGTGAACCAGTCAGTGCCACTGGGGTCCTAGTACAGTGTCTAGATCGTAGAATATTCTGGAGGCTCATAATTAAAACCCACTCATTCCATTAGCTTCAGGAGCCAGGGTTATCAGGAAGATTGACAGTTGAGCAGGGCAAGAAGGCTGTGAACTTGAAAAGCTCCAGTGAAGGAGGAAGACTCTGTTTCCATGCAGTTTCAGAAGGAAGACATAGTAGAGACTGATGGGAGAGCGCTGTGTTCAGGCAGTTTTAAACCAATAGAAGAAAGAACATTTGAACACACACACCACACATGTATATATACACACACACCATGTATACACATGCCCCACATGTGTACACACACGCCACACACATGTATACACAAACACCATGTATATACATACATATCACATGTGTATATACACACACACCACATGTATATATACACACACCTCACATGTACACACACACACACACACACACACATGCACACACACACACACATGGAAAAGCTGAGGGCTGAGGTAAATGGGACACACATTTGGTCATTTTACTTCCTGTGTAGAATTGCTGAATGGCGCCACAGTGAGACCCTGGTGTGCAGAGGGCTCCTTTCCACTTCTTCAGAGCTCCCACCCTGTGCCTGGCCCTGACACTTCTCTCCATCAATCCTTTGCTCACCCTGAAGCTCTGTTTTCCATCCTCTGAGAAAGACTTCTGCTCACAGGGACGGGAGTAACTTGCACCTTGTCTCCACATGCGGTGCTCCGCCTTAGCTCTTACTAGAATCCGCCCCTTGCCTTTCCACGTGTTGGTTTTTACCATGGACATATATATATATATATATCCATGCATATATATGTAGCATCCATGTCCTACATACAATGAAAGCTACCGCTACAGCCCACTTTCAAGTGTTCTACTCAGTAACTTTGAATCCATCCGCACACTGTGCGGCCGCCGCCACTGTCAATCTGCAGACTGTACTCTCAACTTGCACCAACTGCCTGTGTTCGTTTGACAGGAACACCCCATCCTGTTGTTCCCAAGCCTCCACAACCACATTCCATTTATCCTGTAAAGTTGACCACTCCAGATGATTCTCCTTAACCCATGGGGTGAGGTAAGGGAGTGTGTTTTTACTCTCAATATCCAGAGCCTAGTGCAAGGTCCGGCACATAGTAAGAATTCAGTACAGATCCGCTGAAGAAAGGACAGGAAAGGGCAGCGGATAGGAATACCTGGGACCCTGGATGTGCGAAGGTTTAAGCAGAGGACATGAAGGAGCATCTCAGAGGCCAACGGCCAAGCACGCGTCTGCATTAGGTAGGAAGACTAAGCAACAGCAGCTCTTTAGTATTTGAGAAATGCTAGTTACTATGTACTGAGCCAGCCTTTCCTGTTCTAGAAAAGGGGTCTTTATATTCTAAGATTTGACAATTAAGAGAAATTCCTTTACCATCATAAAACCAAAAAAAAAAAAAAAAGTGAGAAATAGTGAGGCTGTGCCACACTCTGAACCAAGTCTCCACACCAAAGTCATCTCTAACGTCACTGAGTGCATAGTGTTTACCCTGAGCATTGGTTTCACTTTGAGAAGCTGTCGCTATAACGATCAGAGAATGGGAGAGGGAGAATTAAATTATTATCCTGTGAAAACCAACAGGAAACACCCAGGTGAGGTGACTCAGGTTAGCACTGCTTAGGGACCTTTAACCAACACAAAGAAAGCCAGTCTGGGGTGGCTCGCACTGAATTCTTCGAAAGTACTCAAATATGTAAGGACAAGATGACCAAAACATCCAAACCCCTCTTTCTGGATGTTGTCATTCAAAGTTTTTATTTAAAATCAATAGTGTCTCAATTTTCAACTTTAATAATCAAGCTTTGTATATGAGATGAAAGAATGGAGTCAGGCTTGTAAGTCTGTAGGTTGGGAAGAGGTAGAAAGAGCTGTGAAGGAACAGGGTGATCGACCGTGAAGGATTCCGGCAGAACTGATGCTGGGTTAAAAAAAAAAAAAAGACAAAACGAACCTTTGCTGCATTTTTAATTGCTTTCTGTTTTTTCTTTTATTGTTTTATGGCTGGCCTATATAAAGTTACTTGAGAGACTCAATCTATCATTAAATAATGCATTTCTGCTATTGTGTACCTTGCAACATCCTGCCTAGAGATGGCCAATGAGATGCTGTTTGCAGACGGTATCAAGGTTTATGGCTCCTGACCTTGGGTCATTTGGGTCGAAGTCCACATTTGCAGTCATACCTACATCATAGAACACATGGACTGACTGCTGTCCTGTACTTTATCGAGAGCTTTGTCCACAGGGAGCAATTTTTTATGCATTATTGTTTAAAAATACTGGGTGCAACTATTTCTCAAGAAGGAGAGCAGTCAGGAACACAGAGAGACTGAAGATGCAGTTGGAAGGGCAAACAATGGAATGAGATTTTGGAGCAGACAGAAGCAGATGAGCAAATTCTCCCATTGGTCTGAAAAGTGACGTTGGGACTTAGCTCCAGAATGCTGCTAAAAAAAACAAAACAAAAAAACAAAAACAAAAACAAAAAACAAAAAACAAACAAAAACAAAAAACAAAAAACAAAATAAACAAAAAAACCCCAACCTAACTTGAAAGCAATTCAAATTTGTAATTTATTTACTGTTTGTGTTTGTTCTTCTTCTCATGCATAAAATCTGTTGCTTGTTTTATTTATTGATTTATTGTGTGTATGTGTGTGTACGTGTGCGTGCACGTGCGTGCATGTGCCACAGAGCATGTGTAGGTCCCAGACAATTTGCAGAAGTTGCTTTTCTCCTTCTACTATGTGGGGCCCGGGGACTGAAATTAGGTCATCAGGCTTGGCGGCAGGTCCCTTCTTCAGCTAAGCCAACTCGCTGGCTCCGCATTTGTTTTTCTTACTAAAACAATATAGTGAAATAATTAAGGGAATCTTGTTTTGCTCTCAGAATGCAGCGACTAAAGAGTGAAATGTGGGTTACCTCACATGTGCAGAACCAGGACTTGCTCAAAGATCTGCTGAAGGTGAGGATGGGTCATCTTCATCATTAGCTTCATTACATTTGGAGTTACCATGGAAACACATCTCTGGACACATCTATAAGGGGTTTCCTGAAAGTTTTAACTAAAAAGAGGAAAGAACTTTTCTTTTTTTTTTTTTTTTTTTCGTTTTTTGAGACAAGGTTTCTCTGTGTAGCCTTGGCTGTCCTAGACTCGCTTTGTAGACCAGGCTGGCCTCGAACTCACAGCGATCCGCCTGCCTCTGCCTTCCGAGTGCTGGGATTAAAGGCAAAAGAACTTTTCTTAATGTGACTGGTACCAGACAGTGAGCTGGGGTCCCAGATGGAATAAAAAGGAGACATTAAACACTCCTTTGGCTTTCTCTGTTCCTGACACTGGAAACAATGTGACCGGGATTGGTAACAAAATCACAAAGAGGGAAAGTTCAGCCCAGCTCTAATGTGTCCATTTGTGCTTCAAAAAGTGTTGGGCGTGGTGGCCCACACCTTTAATAACAGCACTCCGGAGGCAGAGGCAGGTGGATCGCTGTGAGTTCGAGGCCAGCCTGGTTTACAAAGTGAGTCTAGGACAGCCAAGGCTACACAGAGAAACCCTGACTCGGAAAAAAAAATTGCCACCAACAGTATCTACTTAACTCCTCTTAAGGTGCTGTATGCAGACTAAGTGGCTTCTGCTTACGTGTCATCTTCACATAAGTACAGTGCTAGGTGCTGCTGGGAATTGTAGTCTAAAGCCTAGGTTTTCCACAAAGGGGACTCCGTTTGAATGCGGTTACTGGATAGATGCTACCAGAGGATGTGTATTCTATTTAAATTTCACGTGAAGAGCTTTTAGTGTGCATAATTTTATTTAGAATTAAAATTCAACTAAGTGCCAGGCGTAGTGGTGCACACCTTTAATCCCAGCACTTGGGAGGCAGAGACAAGCAGACCGCTGTGAGTTCGAGGCCAGCCTGGTCTACAAGCGAGTCCAGGACAACCAAGGCTACACAGAGACACCCTGTCCCGGAAAAAAAAAAACCAAACAAACAATTCAATTAAGCATTTAAAAAGAGCATACTGTTGCAAAAACGTTTTTGAAAACATAGAAATACAAAAAGAAGAAAAACTTAAAGACAGAAAGCTACATCATTTACAGATGGTCATTGCCGAAACTTAGTTTGTATGCTGTAAAAAATGCCATAATCATTTTTTCTGGCAATCCCATCAGTCATAGTTTTATAGCTTACTTTATTATTAACAGATACATTGAGAAAGTTTTCTGATATGATGCGCTACTACGTTAATGACTAAACCTTGAACCACTCAATGAAAAATGACGCTGTAAGCTGTCAGGCTTCCTCCAAATTTTTCAATAAGCGGAAATGACTGATTAGAGTTCTGAGCAAGCTGGAGCGGCACACTTCTAGAAAGACACTAAATCAAAGCTGTCTCCTGCCCTCTGTGGAGGGAGGCCTGGAGGATTTAGAAACAGCTCTCTGCTAGTGAGTTCAGCCTCATTTAAGATATTTTCATGAACATATCCTGTCCTCGTGTGCACTGTCAGGAACCGGATGTTGCACTTACCCCATGCTTGCTGCCTAATCGGGTGCTTCCAAGTGGCCTCCTCCACCGGGTAAGGACCAACCATCTCTCAGAGCTCTCCTGTGTCCAGGGCTGCGCTCTGCTAGTAATAAATGTTTGCAGAAAAAAATGCTGCCTGATCTTTCACTGGTCTAGAAAAAAGAAGATGGAGTCATTTAATGCATGAAGAAAACACAATGCAAGGCTGACCTGAGGAAGTCAGCTTTCCACGGCCCACACTAGGCTCTAAGCAATCAATCTGCCTGGGTTATGAGGAAGGAGTTATTACGGGCCAGTCCCAGTCTAGGAACCAGGATGGCGACTGTGAGTGACTCCTCAGGTCCTTGTAGTTCCGGAGTTCTCCCGGCTCATATATTAAAAGATTCTGTGGAAGAACCAAGGTGAGTTTCTTTTAGAAATTATGAAGCCATACACAGTTTACATATTGAGTCGTAGGTGGCACGGACTGTGGCTCCATTAATGGCTCCTCAGTAGGACACAACGCTTTAATCTGGAGCTTTCTCTTCTGATCTTCCAGGTCTATGTTTCTGAGAGATTCTGCACACGCTTGTGTTACACATTGGTCTGTGTGAGCTGGGGACACAGCTGTGAACCTAGAGATAATCACTTTCTCATATTGGACACAGCCATGGCTTTTGTGAGAATGACTCAAAGACCCTCAAGGCAAAAGGGCATGGTATTACCAGACTCACAGGAAGATCGTGAGACTTGTCCACTCTTTCTGCCAAGCCCTAAAATTACAGGAGAACACAACTCACTAAGCGACAAAGGCATCAAGTAAAGACCAGACCAGAAAAGTCAAATCAGAAATGTCGATTTGGGACTGGTGAAATGGTTCAGCGAATAAAGGTGCTTGCTGCCAAGCCTGATGGCTTAAGTTCAGTCCCTGGAACCAGCCCACACAAGCTGTCCTCTGATCTCCACATTCATTTGTACACATACCATACACACACACACAAATAAATGTGACAAAGATGAAATGTGGATTTTTGTAATGGACCTAAACTTGGTTCTTCATAAGTGAAATCAAATGGGAATATAAACTGTTACTGTACTCTAACAACCCTGTAAAATACGCATGCGTACACACACACACACACACACACACACACACACACACACACGTACACACAGAGATGGGCCAGACCACAAGTAGAATATCCTTTACTATATTCAAGCAGAAGGATCTGTTTTTATTAAAATTATGAAAATTGTTCTAATGGCGAAAGTAAATGGTTATTATTTGGGGAGACGTTGTGAGCTACGGGGCCAGAAAAGTTCTTGCTTGGGGTGAAGAATTTATTCTCATTTTATTAATCCCCAATATGAACAAGTCTTTTACCTCAAACACGATATATTCATATTCTTTCCTCACACATACCAGGTCCTTACTATATAGCCCTCACTGGACTAGAACTCGCTTTGTAGACTAGACTGGTCCTGAATTTGTAGGGATCCTCCTGCCTCAGCCTCCCCACACTGGACCATTATAGCCTTGCACCCCTAACGTTCCTGTATCAAGAGAGGGGAGAACAGTTGTTGTTCCAAGGCCATATGCATGAGATTACAAAATAATTCAATATGTCTGCTATATCTAGTTATTGGTTTAAATTTTGTGGCCTTCTTAGGCCTTAATTTCTATCTTTAAATTATTTATTATGAGTAGATATAAGTTCTGCCAAAAGGGAAAATTTATTATTATCATCTCTTCCACATAAAATGTCCCTGCTTGGTGCTGGACAGGTTCACGTGTCTGAATTTGTTCTGTTGTTTTATTCTGCCTGAGCCTATGAAGTACTTTTAAGTTTGTGGACTTCACTCCAGCTTACTTGTATCCATATTTGTGTGTTTTGAATTGTCATGGCAAAATATTGATATCAGTGTAAGTGGGGGGTTGGGGCCTGGAGACAGATAGCTCCGTGGTGGGGTGCCTGCTTAGCGTGCACAAAGAAAGGATGGGAAGGGGAGGAGAGGAGAGGGGGCAGGAGAAGAAGGAGAGGGGAGGGAAGCGAGGGGAGGGGAGGGGAGGGGAGGGGAGGGAACAGAAAGAAAAAAAATGAAGTTGGATTTGGGTTCTTGCTCTGCAGTTTAGAATGTAAGAGAGTTAGGGCCAAATGCTTCATTTCATGCAGCAACAACAATAACTAGTTGTTATTGTTAAACTAGTAAAATGAGGACAATGATTAGCTCATGGGGTCACTGTGAGGATCCAATAGGGAACCGTGTTTCCCAGAGCTCTGGGGTGGTTTCCCTTCCTTCGCTGGCTGTATGGGAGACTCCCTCTTCTGTGTGAAGCAGCACAGACGTCCTCGCCTTGGGAATTGATAGCTGCCCAGTCTCTGGAAGCACGTGCAGAACTTTAGATGACTGTTTTAGTCACCTATGTGCGACTAAAATGAAATGCTACATATATTAGAGTCTAACAGCAGGCTCTGGGAAGACCACACTGTCGGTTCTGAAGTCTCCTTCACCCAGAGACCACCAGGAGGAGAGTCGTGCTAACCTCATCACAACAAGAGGCAAGGTGAGCTTTATTTCTCATTCTTTATCAGAGCCTTGTCCATAGGTAAGGAGCACCGTGACAGCATGCTGAGGCCATGCTCAGCTTCCTCATATCCTTGACGACAACCTGAAGTCCTAGGAGAAGATATTTCTCCATTGTGAAGTCTGTGAAAATGACAGTCAGTCACTGAACATCATTGCAAACGATCTTCTCAGTGCACAGGCTGGGAGGTGGGGGTGGGGGGTGGGGGGGAGGGAGGGGCAATCAGGAAATCTTTAGAACGGAGGATGAAGGGGTAAAGAAATCCCAGGTTGCTTTGCAAGGCACAATTTGTGCTTCGAACTGATCTAATTGCACTGAGGAGCTCAATGGTCTATTTTGTAACGAGTTGAATTCACATAAGGAAGACCTGACATGTTTTTCACATTTACCGTGTGCTGAGCCTTGCAGGGGTGGATTCTCATATGGTGCTCAAGCATTGCTCAGAAGTGGATACTTTCTCCTTGTAGATGAGGTAATGCAAGCTCCTACAGACGGCGTTCCCTGGAGTGGGTCATAGAACCAGGCAGGGATGCTATGAAGGAGGAACACCTGCTTAGGAGTCTCTGCATCTAATGTCCTGATACTTTTATTACCACTAAGATGGCAGCAGGAAGGAAATGGGGAGAGAAATCTTCATGAAATTGACTCAATTTGAAGCAAATTTTTATATTAGCTTGGTTTTGGAAGATGTTGATATTAGCATTTTATTAACAAAACTGAAGGCAGCTGCAACTAAATGTTAATGAAGCCTTTCCTTATGAGACAAGGAGGGGGCATAAGGAAGCAGAAGGCAAATGGGTGCGTTGAGGAAAGAAAGTCTTTGCCTCTCCTATTTAAAAGACCCAGCTTAATAACCTGAACACATTGCATTGCTGTCCCATTATGCAATGCTTTACAATTTGCCATTTTAGCTACATTGTTATTTTTACTTACACATTACATTTTGCAGTAGTAGATATTGAACCCAGGGCCTTGTGCGTGCTAGGTGACTGCTCTGACAATGAGTTATGCCCCCAGATCCAGCATTTTACATTTAGAAGGCAATATTACAGACAGGAAGCGGCACTGGGTTGGAAGATCTGGGTTTGAGTTTTAGCTTCAGAGTTGCTGTGAGATCATCTCATGAAGTCGCATTGAGTTGGGTAGAATTCTAGATACCCGTCGAGCCTGACTCAGCCATCCGCTGACCTACCCTCCTCACTGCCATCTGTTCACCCGGCCACTTATGCAACACTTAGCTCAATGCAAATTCATTGAGCATCAGCCAAGCTGTGCCTTGAGTTATGTCACAGTTAACACGGACTCTGTTGCTGAGGAGTCCACCGCATAGGGAGAGAGACGGCAGGAGAACAATCCAGTAAGAGATGGGGAGGGGGGCGCTCTGCTGAAATGCTAGTGGATGCAGGGCTCAGAAAGGAGAGGCCATGGAGACTCAGAGGGGAGCGAGTAACACACAGACACCCCCTAGACACAACGGCCAAGAGGTAGGGTGTGCATCACGGAAGGAGCGACACTTGGGCTAAGTCTTGGTAAAGAATAAGTGAATCAGAGGCGAGGGTGGGACGTGTGTCCTGATCAGCGCAAAGCGCTTCCACACACGGGTGATGCAGTGTAGGAAAGCAACGGTGTGTGATCGGTGTTGCCTGAAACCCGGAGGCGGAGCAGAGGCAGAGTTTGGCCCTGCCCGGGAGGGTCTATTTCACTTTGTAGGCAGTAAGAAGACTGTAAGAGCCAGGGGACCAGGATGTCTGCTGTAAGGCTGTGTCTTCTACGTATGGCAGGGAATCTGTACCCAAGAAATCTCAGCAGTGTGGCTGCCTAAATAAGACCTGAACAATGACAACCCCAGCGGATGGGGAAACTCTTAGAAGGCCCATCACCAGATGAAGAGCTCAGGCAACTAGCGGCTACTGAGAGAAGGAGAATCAGCCTCCTCCAGGGACGAGCTCTGACAGATGCTCAATCCCAAAGGCTCAGCCTTAAACAGACATATGTAGGAGAAACACTAAATACTCAATAAGCTGTATTTTTATACCTATATGTACGCATATATTTACACATACATGCATACAAGTATTAATGATTAAAGAAGAGGTCATGAATTGGAGTGGGAATAGAGTGATACAGAGGGAGTTGAAATGGGGGAAAATAATGAAAATACAGTACTCATGTATGAAATTCTGAAAAAATTAAATAAAAAGTGTTTTTAAAAAACATGTAAGTGAACTAGAACTCCTATAAAAGGGGAGTCATGCAAATCATGAGTCAATGTATGAAGACTAATGAACATCACCAATTCACTCTGTAGCTCACTGCTTAAATGTCTTGTTTATACTTACCTCAATAAGTCACGATTTGGAGGTGTGTGTGTGTGTGTGTGTGTGTGTGTGTGTGTGTGTGTATGACTGAAAAAAAACATAATTCCGTTTTACTCTATGTATTTGTTTAAGCAGTATAAATCTCTAGTCCTTGCCCTTCCTCACAAAAAGGAAAATAGATTAACTGTAGTAAAGGAACTCATGAATATTTCACATTTTCCTGGGACTCTTATGTCCACCAAGTGTGCTACTGCTGAAGATCTCTAAAAGGAATTAAATGAAAGATTAATAACAAAAAAGCAAGGATCTTGAGAGGCTGGGACATTTATGAACTACTTGTAGGAAAGGAAAACCTCGTGGTAATCATGAAAAATAACACAGAAGTTTCCCCCCAAAAGATAGGGAGTTGCTGGGCAATGGTGGTGCGCCTTTAATCCCAACACTCGGGAGGCAGAGGCAGGTGGATCGCTGTGAGTTCGAGGCCAGCCTGGTCTACAAAGTGAGTCTAGGACAGCCAAGGCTACACAGAGAAACCTTGTCTTGAAAAACAAACAAACAAACAACAACAACAAAAAAGATATGGAGTTACCATGTGACATAGCAAGTCCATATTTGGTCATATACCCAAAAAATTGTAATGAAAACATGAACATATGCTTTGACATTTTTATTCAGTGTAGCAAGATCCCAATTGCCCAGTACTGAAGGCCAACCAAGTGTCCCTCAAAATAGTTAAAGGAGAAAGCAAACATACAAAATACATACATACAGTGGAATGCTATTCAGCCATAAGAAGGAAGAAGCTTCCGGTGTGTGCTACAACATGGGAATAGAGAACGTGTTAGAATTCCACTAACGTGAAGGATCTGGAAGAGTGAAATCTCTAGAAATAAATTAGAGTGGGAGTCCCAGGCCTTAAGGGAGGAAGAAAGAGAAGCTGTCATCTAATGGGCACAAAGCAATGCTTATTCAATATTAAAATGTGACATCGCCAACACCTGTGAACTTAAAATTGTTAAGATGGACATATGCACCATAATTTAAAAGTATAATAATAATGTTTAATCTATTTTTAAAAAAATCATTCAAGGAGCGTATGAACAATGGGCATCAACTAAGAGAGCTTTAAAGCCCAGTGCGGTGGTGCACACCTGTCATCCCAGCACTCAGAGGCAGAGACAAGGGACTTGTGAGTCTGAGGCCAGGTCTGGGCTGAAAATGAGATCCTAGCTTAAAACCCCAGGGCTGGAGAACACACTCAGGGTACACTACCTGCCTGACTTACCAGGTGCTTAGGAGTCATCTCAAGCAAGACGAAAAGAAAGAAAAGGAGACAGAGATTTAGTAAATTTGAAAGAGGAAAGCTTTCCCAGGTCTCTGAGCACTGCGTTCATCCAGCCCAGGTTGCAGGTCCCAGCTTGTGTCATTTGCACCTGATGCTGGACTTTGGATCTTGGGCTCTCATTCCATTTCCTGACCCTGGGAGGGGATGGACCCGCCACACCCTTGTTTGTCCTAGACGAGTTTCCTAAAGGTCAGGTGGAATTAAACATTCCTCCCATAAGGAAGACTTCTGTCATTGCTGCCCAGATGCTCTCCCCACCCAGTAAGAATTCAGTTCACATCCTGTCTGGAATCTCCAGGTCCCGCTGTGTGGCTGCCTCCCAAGTTTGGCTACAGCATGGGGCTGCCTTACAGAGAGTTTTATCCACAAATTATGGCAAAAGCTACAAACTCCTCAAAGTAGAGAGAATATCATAATCTTTTAGGCAGTAAGTAGTCTTTCTGCTTCTCATAGGGTAAAACCCAAGTATGTATTTGTTAGAAAGAAAGTCAACTCCGGGTTTTAAAATCACGAGCTACATTTATACTTAAATAAATTAAACAGATGTATTTTCCTAGACAGTCCAGCATAACTTTGGATATAATGATTCCTAAGTAGTGTCTTTATTAAATTTAACTGGAAGGAAGTGGCTGCATTAACATATCTCCTTTGGGCCAGCAATGTCCTCAGTGGGTTGCATAAATAATATTACTTATTTAGATAGAATAGATGAGTCACATGTAAACATTATCATACAGTTAGGATGTGCAAATCAGATATATTATGTTTATCAATTTAAAAATGGCCATTAATCTAATTTTGTTACCCAAGAGTTCATTCCTTGGAATCCCAAATTTATGTTTTGATCCAACCAATCACAGTGAGAGTACTGAACTTACAGTATTGCACGCACTGACCACACGGCTCGGCATATTCTGCAGTAAGTTATAGTGATGTGATGATGCTGTTTTAAATACACCTACACGAATCACTGTGACTGCTCATGAGAAAATTTTTATCCCTGAAGGAAACGAGTTCCTCCAGAAGAGTCATTCCTCCCCCCCCTTGGCACTTCTTTGAATACCTAGTGTCTGCCTTGCTTATGGTACAGTCACATGGCTGTCACAATATGCAATTGTGGGTACCAGATGCAATTTTAGATGAGGAAAAATGGTTCTACTTGGAAGATTTTTAACTGGGTTTTGTTTTTGTTTTCGTTTTTACTAAAGTTGTCACTGAGCAATTTTCTTCTAAAAATACGCGAGGGCTGGGGAGTTAAAAAGTCAGTCAGTTAAAAAGAGCTACTGTAAAAATATGAGCAAAGTAGTTGAGGTGACTGGTACACCCCATCTCAAAAGATAAGGTGAGAGCGATAGCGCCAGACACTGACCTCTGGCCTCCGCATGCATGCACACACATCTGCACGAGCATCCACATGTACACACATACCATACCCACATATACCCCCCAAAAAGAAAATAGAAGTAAATAAATAAAAATAATGTAAAATGTAGTAGAATTATTTAATGTTGAGACCCACAGCTTTAACTCAAATATTGTTTGTAGCAGTGAGGCCATGAGTCCATAATGGCATTTTAAAAAAGCAAAGCCTTTCTCATTATTGAAAGTATGAAAAAGATTTCAGAAGGATACGTATCTCAGTGGGCTAGCTTCCAGGCCATGTAGTGTCACACTGGTACACAATAGCACTCAGCAAATGGTCTTCTATACGGGACAGCGCTTTGTTGCTTTGTTTTCTATTGCTTTGCACTTTGAGGGGAATCATGCCCAGGGCCTTGCACAAGCCACACAGTCACTCTGACAGTGAGTTGTAGCCCATGCTTACCTTCGCATGTCTAACGATGAGACCTACTGAGCAATAGGATGCTATGGAAACTGTTTGTAAGTTGACTACCACATATTCACAATATTTACTCGTGCACATAAAACTTTTCCAAAACCAGATCTATGTTATACGTGTCAATGAATTGCATTTTGGGGATGATCAGATGGCTCAGCCAGTGATGTGCCTGCAGTATAGGCCTAGGGGCCTGAGTTTGAATCCCCAGCATGGTGCCGAGCATCTGTAATAACAGTACTGGGGAGGGGGAAACAGGAGCTCACTGGCCAATTAGTCTTCCTGAATTGACAGTTCCAGAGAGATAGCCTATTGACCTCTGGCCTTTGTATGCATGTACACACATACTTGCCCACCTGCACCATACACACACACATACAGGCCACGAGTACCTGAAAGTTATATATTACTTTTTCCCACTCCTTTTGGTGGAAGGCATGTGTACACCTCAGCACACACATAGAAGTCAGAGGACAACTTGCAGAAGTTGCTTTTCTTCTTCTACCAGGTGGGTCCTTGGGATTGAACTCGGATCATCAGGCTTGGTGGCAAGCACCTTTACCTGTTGAGCCATCTCACTGGTCTCTATGTTTTCTAAGATACATAGGGGATGTGTGTATGCATTGGTGCCAAATGTATTATACCCCAATGTGTATATTGTGGAGTAATTATTATACAATGTGCGTCCCATGCTTCTGCTAACATTTTCCATGTTAAGTCATAAACAGGGGCAGATCTGACCATGAAGTAAGGAACCCAAAGCCCCTTGCTTGCGTAGGCCTCTTACAAGGTCTAGAGGAGTTCCAGAAATACATCCTCATGGACAAATGCCCTTGTAAGCTTTGCAAATGTAAGACTTTTGTTACCCTTTCTCCTTCTGTGATGGCAGTCCCTCGTCACTTTTTCATCTTTTTGGATGTCACTGGAATGGCAGGAAGTATTCTAAAGCTCTAGCATACGTGGCAGTGGAGTTAAACACACACTCAGCTTGCACTCAGTGGGTCTCCATCAGTTCTCCATGTGCCGAGGCAGGTGCTAGCCCTGAGGATAACGTTCCCATGAGTAGCGGATGTCCACACTGGAACTCACTCTTCTGCCAGGTGATGAGCACGGAGACAGACAGGGTTGAGATGTTCAGGACCAGGAGCTGCCCAAGAAGCTCTCAGCTCGAGACTTAGACCTGTAAGTTGAAGATTCAGCCTTATTTGTCTCCCAGACAAGATAGGATTACTATTTACGTAAAAACTTATATGATATTACATGCAAATAGGGACACATCGTATTTTTTAAAGTGAGAAGCCTAAAATATTAAATGTTCATAATTACTATGAGTTAATCTGTCTATGTCTGTCTGTGTATATGCAAACACATGTGTCTCCTGTTTCTCTGGAGAATCCTAAAGATTATATGAATATTATGTGATGGTAGTTTGCTTCACTAATCATGTCTGCATATATGTGTATGTACATATGTGCACACAACACATTTATACATGTACACCCATGCATACATACATACATACTACATGCTTACACACATAAGCATGAGGTGGACTTGTTTCTCTTCAATGTAGGGAAGAAAGGAAGAAAGGAAGAAAGAAAAAGAAAGAAGAATGAAAGGACGAGAGCCAGTCTTAGGAAACTCCTGCTTCTCTGAGAGAAGGGCTCTCTAGGATGTAAATCGAGCGCTATAAACAGTAAAGGAAACTAACAATATTTACAAATCACAAAGTAAGCAAATATCCTTAAAACACAAAGTATATATGTGTACACAATTTCTCATATCTAGAGACCAAAATAACTGTGGTAAAACTCTAATATAAACAGTGATGTGGGCACACTTGAAATCCCAGCTGCTAAGGCAGCTGAGATGAGAGTCTAGTCAATTTAGCAAGAATCTGACTCAGAAAAAGGTAAAAAGGGACAGAGAAGATATATGAGACTTGCATTCCATTTCCATTACCACAGAAGGAAATCCCCAAATACAGGATATATACCCTTTATTCTTAATTTTAATAAAATAATACACTCATATGGCTTAAATTTCAATATAAAATATTAAAGCTACAAATCACACAAAATATTAAATTTTATGTTTTTGAAAAAAAACCTCATTTTTCTCACCAGACTCCCACCTGCTCTGTTCTCCCCCGCCACACACACACACACACACACACACACTCACACACTGGAAGTCCCTCTGAATATAGGTAACAGCAAAAGGTACCTTGTACAGTTTCTGTGTTCCTTATCAAACATATGAACGTGCTGTTTTGTCTTAGCATTCTATGGCTGTGAAGGGCCACCTTGACCATGCTTTTATAAAGGAAAGCATTTAATTGGGGCTTAGAGTTTCAGAGGTTTAATCTATTGTTATAGCAGGGAGCATAGCGACATGGAAACAGGCATGGTGTTGGAGAAGCAGAGTTCTACATCTGATCCACAGGCATTGGGAAGATAAACCCACACTGGGGCAGCTGAGGGCTTTTTAAACCTCAACTTCTATCCCAAATGACACACTTCCTCCAACAAGGACATACCTCTCCCTGGTGACCAAGCATTCAAAGGCCATGTGGGCCATTATTATTCACACTGCTATGTTGTTCTTTTAAACAAGTATTTTCTTTTCCAGAAAGTTCTAAACATTAAAATATACCCCCCTTTTAAGTATAAAACCTATACCCCCTTTTAAGACAAAAGGGAGGAGCTATAACTGCAAATACTGAGGCAATG
This sequence comes from Acomys minous, assembly GCF_964271855.1. Lineage (NCBI taxonomy): Eukaryota > Metazoa > Chordata > Mammalia > Rodentia > Muridae > Acomys > Acomys minous. The sequence continues at coordinate 60,494,365 of NC_140497.1, forward strand.
TTATTGTGCATGTCTTGGAACCTGTCCTAGACAGTTTCAGTTGTCAATATGGCACCATCTACAGTAACCTGACAGAGCAGTCTCAACTGAGGGACTGCCTAGCTCAGATTGATCTGTGTGTGTGTGGGGTCTTGACTACTAATTGATGTAGAAGGCTCATCCCACCATGGGATGCATCATCCCTAGGCAGGTGGTTCTTACAGGCACATTCTGCAGGTTTGTAACACACGGCAGTCTAACTCATAACACCAGGGCCGTCACCACAAGTGATGGCTCTTGCTGATGGCTAGAGATCCCTGAATTGTATAAGTACCACTATACCAACGAACCAAGTATATAAACATTTTCATTACTGATACCTCCAGTTAAACACAAATCTCTCCATCCACTAAGAAAATAATTGCCATTTGGTAGCACTTCAAAATAGAATTATTAATTTGCTATTACCAGTTGTGGGCATTAGTGGGTGGGGGGAACTTCTCCATGCACACGGTGGCATGGTAGACAGCTGTGGGCAAGAGGTCAAGGAATACAGAACTAAGTGCTGACTTTGACGCACACTATTTACTATCTGGGACCAGTTGTCGTTTGGTTGCCACAGTGCCTTCTCATTGGGGAGCTGGTGTGATCTCTAAATTCTAGATCATTCTCTAACTCCTATTCCCTTTCATGCTACTATTTCCTACTCCTGAACACCACCAGAACAAATGTGGGCAATAGAGATTCTATAAGCAGAGAGGTATATCTGTAGCAACTAACCACAGACTGGTGACTCGTGGAAATAGAAGGCTCTCACATATGCCCTCCTTCAACAAAGGCATGGGCCTGGAGAAGTCAGGTGACCAGCTCTAAGACAGTCTTCCTAGCGAGGATAGCTTCAGTAGAGTAGGGGAGTCCCTAAAGCAGGTGCACAAAATTAGGGGTCCAAATGGATGGGCCCCAGAGAGAAGTCCACATGCTTCTTGAGAGTGAGCGAAACTAAGCCTGGGGTGACAACATGTGTATAATTATGTACTTATTTTTCTACTGGAAGAAGTCCCTGGATTCCATCAAATTCTCAAAGGAGTTTATTTTTGTTCATATACCCAGGTCCCAGCAAAATTAAATGTCTGCATAATAGAGACAATCCATAAACATTAGCTGGCTGATTGCGCCAAGTTTTCAGCCAAGAAACTGAGCAACTGTTTCTACTGAGATATAAGAAAAGAAGAGGGCCATCCCTGGGAAACAATCCTCTCGATTTCACGCTGCCACAAAGCTTCACCTGAAGCCTCCATCACCCCAAGGCTCCCCCTGAATGAAGCCTCCATCACCCCAAGGCTCCCCCTGAATGAAGCCTCCATCACCCCAAGGCCCCCCTGAATGAAGCCTCCATCACCCCAAGGCCCCCCCTGAGTGAAGCCTCCATCACCCCAAGGTTCCCCCTGAATGAAGCCTCCATCACCCCAAGGCTCCCCCTGAATGAAGCCTCCATCACCCCAAGGCCCCCCTGAATGAAGCCTCCATCACCCCATGGCTCCCCCTGAGTGAAGCCTCCATCACCCCATGGCTCCCCCTGAATGAAGCCTCCATCACCCCAAGGCCCCCCCTGAGTGAAGCCTCCATCACCCCAAGGCTCCCCCTGAATGAAGCCTCCATCACCCCAAGGCTCCCCCTGAATGAAGCCTCCATCACCCCAAGGCTCCCCCTGAATGAAGCCTCCATCACCCCAAGGCTCCCCCTGAATGAAGCCTCCATCACCCCAAGGCTCCCCCTGAATGAAGCCTCCATCACCCCAAGGCTCCCCCTGAATGAAGCCTCCATCACCCCAAGGCTCCCCCTGAATGAAGCCTCCATCACCCTATGGCTCCCCTGAATGAAGCCTCCATCACACCACGGCTCCTACGTCCCAGTGAACTGCGCTGTGATGCACTCGTTAAGCAAAGTAATTTCAAAGATTCTTGAAGTCACAATTCCATTCCCTTTAGGCAGTCACTCATCTTTTTAATTTAACTTTCCCATCTGATTTAATTAACAAAGGCTTAATGACAGTTAATAAATGATATATTAATTAAGTGATTTTTTTCCTTATTAAAGTAATCCAAACTTTTAAACGCTTGTGATTTTCATTAGTCCAATCAAGTAAGATGTTCTTAGTTCAGTTAAATGTAAATTATCTTACTTTACTGTTAGTCCAGCTACCCAGGAAGATCTCTAATACATCGGAGAGATTCAGAGAAAAGACCATTAAAGCTGACCTTGTAGGCAGCAGTCTTGTTAGTCCATACTGCACTTGACTAACCTGCACAGGCCCTGATTTCATCCCTAGCACCACCACAACCATCGCTCCACCACCACCACCTCCAGCACTTCCACCACCACTCTACCAGCACCACCACCACCTCCACCACCACCTTCACCACCACCTCCATCACAACCACCACCTCCACCACCACCACCACCTCCACCACCACCACCACCACCACCACCACCACCATCACCCCCTCCACCACCACCACCATCATCACCACCACCATCATCACCACCACTACCACCACCACCACCATCACCACCACCACCACCATCACCACCATCACCCCCTCCACCACCACCACCACCACCACCACCTCCACCACCTCCACCATCACCACCACCACCATCACCACCACCTCCACCACCATCACCCCCTCCACCACCTCCACCACCAGCACCACCACCACCACCATCACCACCACCACCACCACCTCCACCACCTCCACCATCACCACCACCACCATCACCACCTCCACCATCACCACCACCACCACCATCACCACCACCACCATCACCACCACCACCACCACCTCCACCACCACCACCACTACCACCACCTCCACCACCACCACCACCACAACAACAACAACTCTTGGCTTTGAAAATAATAAGGAAATACTTTGGACCCAACAAATACAATATAATCAGAAAGCAGCAGCACTACAGAGATTATCAATAAGCATATGAGGGGTCAATAAATTAAAAGAAGTGCCCAATGTTGCTGGGAGAACAGAAGACCCACTGTCTAGGCCTTGCCTAGAGGAAGACCTACAATGACCTGGAGACATGGAGACCAGCCTGGCCTAGAACTCGGATCGGCTGGCCTTTGCCTCTTCAGTGTTAGGATGAAAAGTGAGTGCCACAACATTTGGCTTAGATCAATCTTAATAGCAGCTGCTAGAACACCATTAGTAAGGGGGGCAGAGAATCTAGATACAGAAGAAAAAAATATTTATAAGACATTAATAAATGGCACCTAAGCAGGCAAGGTGGAACAAACACACTCAGGAGGCCAAAGAAGTAGCTGCAAGTTCCAGATCAGCCTGAGCTACATAGCAAGGGCTTGTTAAAGGAATGCAAGATGGGAGGAAAAAAGGAAGGAGGCAAAGAAAAAAGGAGAGAAGGAAAAAGGGGAAAGGAAGGGAGGGAAGGTAGCAAATGGGAAATTATCAATGTAAATGCAAAGCTGAATCTGTGTCTGTTTGTAGTTACTAATCATTTCCTCTGCTAAGTTTTTAGTAAACACATTCAAATATGGCAGCAGCCCAGAGACCCAGGGTGGACCCTCAGCATGGGAAATGTCCAGTTCTTGCAAGAATCAGGCCAGGCTACTCCACACACCTGTGGGACAACTGACACACGTGTGCTCGCACTTCTAAAACACACAGTGCTTTCTGGAAAGCAACTTGTCCTCTGCAGAGTCTTTACAGTTAAGGGTTCATAGTGCCAGTGGAAATGCAAAATTATATTCCTTACAAAACTGGGTCTTACGATCCAGCAAAGAAAAGCTGTCTAACAAGAGATTGTAGCTATAAACGAACTGTACTCAAGAAAGAGCATAGACAGTCTTGTTGCTTGGCTCCTCTAGCTCGCTAGACTGTGTCACAGGGCAATCTTCCTGACTGCTAAGACTAAGAGTGAACAGACCACAAGGCATGGGTACAGGAATTAAGAATTCTGTGACGCAAGACCACAGGCACACTTTTACCTCAGTACTGAGCATCCCTTTGAACAAGGGTCCTCAATATTTTAGACTTGAATGAAACATCCAATTCAATCCCCCCCCTTACCTACAGCTGGTATTTCTTTGTGTGGGGTGATGCTGTTTTAGTAACACAGGTGGGAGTTTTGGGCATAACTGTGGATGCTTAAAGAAGAACATGCTCTATTGTTATGAATTCCATCTTAAACATATTCATGGTATGACCTGGTCATTAGAAGAAATTCCAAGCACTTGATAGGCGAAAGGATAGAAGAATAGCTGACCAAGTGTTCTTTCTCATTTCTCCTGCCTTTATGGAAGTACATTTAAGTTTCCTGGCTAACCCAAAGGCAAATGACTAAGGTGAAGAGGCGATTGCTACTAAGTCATCGTAAGGAACAACCAGTCTCCCAGATGTCAGCCCTGAATTTTAACTGCAGCGTACAGATTCATGGGCTTGGAAGTGTAATGTCTTTTGTCCCAGCTGTGCTATAACGCTACTACAAATGCTACTACAAAGTGCAAGGTGCTGGGTGCTAAGAATTTAGGGGCTATGAAATAAGAGCTTAACTCTGTCTCCAAGGGGCTCTATCTTTTGGTTAGGAGGAGATCAACACAGACAACGTCCATCAAAAAGTACCAGAGCGGACAGCACACATGCAGGCCTGGAATTGCAAGAGACCTCACCACCCCGCTGTTGAGATGTTTCTCCTGGCTTTAACGTACCGGAAGCTACATGCCAATGCGGTTTACTACTAAATGCGCTGTCTGTGGTTCTTAAAACTGTACTCCGATCTCCCTAAGCGTGTGAATGGAAGAACAGAGCAATTGTTGGAAACACCCCCCCCCCATTTCCCCCACCCTGGCTGCAAGAAAAAGATACATCTTGACAAAGGAGGCAGGGCTCTGAGGTGGGTCCAGCCACGCCCATCTACATGAACTGTCATCTACAACTACTACTACATCATCATCTCAAAGCGTCTAGATCAATATCTTAGAGGACATAGTACATATCCTCTTGAGATGAGAGGGCACTAAGTAAGATTTTGACCCCTCCTACCCCGAGTGAGGACTTCCAAAGGCTTTTTTTTCCTCTGTGGTTTAAATCTGTGTGGTAGATAGTCGTCATTGCAAGCCATGCTGGAGGACAGAGAGTGGTCAGGCAGGACAACAAAGAAGCACACGTGGACCACCAGCTGTGGAGGCTCATGCAAAGAGAGGCCACAAAGCTGGTCAACGTGAGCAAAACACAGTCTTAAGGGTCCTGGAAGCTTTCTCCTCTATATTTTCATGTCTGTGACATTGGAACAGGATTTTCACATTCCCTAGATTACACTAACAGTATTTTGTGTCCTCTCTCAGAAAAAACAAAAAGATTTGAATAACCTGTGGTGCCCTCGCCACCGCAGTACCGAGTCGAGGGTAAGGGGCTGTGGATTTAACTCATGCACACACACACACACACACACACACACACACACACACACGCACACGCACACACACACACACACACACACACACACACACACACACACACTAACACAGCGGGTCCTTCATGCTAAGAGAGCAGCAGCCGCAGCCACAGCCGCGGCAGCGGTTTATTCTTCTCCAGAGTTCCAAAGAGCCTTCTTATAGGCAGCCAAACAGGAATCCTCCTCCCAGGTGAAATCCCTCAAGAGGTAATCACACACAGGAGGACAAGTCTCGAGGAAGGGAGGGACACGTTCTCAGAGCAGTAAACATGGCTAGCTAACCAAACACAGACGTGGAAGCTGCTAGAAACAGGACATGAAACAGCAAGACAGGCAGGCAGCCCAGTTGGGCCTGGTTCCTACAATAACCTTTCAATGCAATCACATAGTCTCTTTAGTATAGATAAAGGCAATTTCTAACATCTTTTCATCTTATACACTCGATATTCCCATCACAGTTAGGGCCTTCCGCCCAAATCTGCTGCTGTAATATCTTTGTCATTGAAAACTCCTGACTGTCTGTAGGTTGTAGCCTCACTCTGCAGCAAGAAGGACCCATACTAAACAACTCTAGGGAACTGAACTCTTAACTGTTGATGCCTTGAGCCAGCACTTGCAGGATTAACTTGTATTTGACCTGTATTTGTATCTATTATTTCTTTGTCAGCTTTGATTTATCTCCCCTAACTGAGATATTTTGTTGTATGAGATCCATTTCAGTTCTCTAAAAGCTGCCAGTCTACTTAAAGCCAAAAACCCCGTCCTCTGTTGTTAATGTTGTTGGTGGCAACGTCTTCAAGCCATCGATTGGGGCTCTGGAAGAGTCTAGTTGGTGACTTGTTCTTACCAGTTTAGTAAATTTCTTACCAAAATTTCTTACCAAAAAACACAGCATTGGACTTACGAGAGGTGACAATGTTAAAGCACTTACTCCAGGGCCAGGGCCCGGGTCCTCCTCAAACCCAGACACTGTGAGAGTGATGGCTGAACTTTGGTGTCAGAGGTCATACTGTGAGTAACGGTCAGAAAGTTTGAGAAATGTGGCCTTGGTTCAAGGTAGGAAGCACCTTGTATGGATTTAGTTTCATTCCTCTTAGCACTTGTTTCTAGATTCTGAGCTCACTTCCTTCTGGCTTTTTAAAAACATGTGCATGCAGAGTCATGGAGGCCAGAAGAGGGTGCCCAGTCCCCTGGGACTGCAGTGACAGATGGTTGTGAGCCACCATGTGAGTGCTGGGAATCTAACCTCGGTCCTCTTGGAATGCAGCCATTTCTTTTTACCACCAAGCTCTCTCTGCTGCCACGCCTTTGGATTTTTGATGCCATCATGTTTGTCCCAATCGTCACTGAGCAGGATGAACTGACAAACTAGACCTTGCCTACACAAGGTGTTGGCTTGCAAACCACTTTTTGGTGTCCACACAAACCCTGTACATCAAGGACTTGAATCCTTTCTGGCCACATTGTAACAGATATAAAAGCTAGTATTGGCAAAGCTCAGGGCAGACATAAATGCATGGGCCTGGCTTTTTTAATTTAAATAATTTATTCAGCTTACATTTAAATTGTTATCCCCTCATTTGTATCTTCCCATTCCCTTCTCCCTCCCTCTTTCACCTTATTCCCCTCCCCTAGGTCTGTGACAGAAGGGGACCTCCTCCCCCACCATATGATCACAGTGTATCAGGTCTCATCCTGGTAGCCTGCTTACCCTTCCTCTGAGTGCCACCAAGTCTCCCCACCAAGGGGAAGTAGTCAAATAAGGGGCACCAGAGTTTATGCCAGAGTCACTCCCTACTCCTCACACAACTGTGGAAAATGTGCTGTCTATTGGCTAGACCTAGATAGGCGTTCTAGGTTTACTGCAAGCATTGTCCTTGGTTGGTACAGTAGTTTGAGCAGACCCCCCCAACCCCTCCCCATCCAGATCCACCAGCCTTGATGGTCTTCTTGTAGGTTTCTAGGACCCTCTGGATCCTTCTAATTCCCCGTTTTTCCATTACCTCTCTCACCTAGAGTCCCACTAGGAAGTCCCAGCATCTATCCCAATCTCCTGCTAAGTGAAGACTTTCAGGTGGACATCCCTGTTGGTCTAATGTTGAATTATAAATGAGTATATACGATGTGAGTCTTTCTGGGTCTGGGTTAGCTCACTCAGGATGATCATTTCTAATTCCATCCATTTGCCTGCAAATTTCAAGATGTCCTTGTTTTTAATAGCCAAGTAGTATTGCATAGTGTCAATGTACCACCGTTTCTTTATCCATTCTTTGACTGAGGGACATCTAGGTTGTTTCCAGATTCTGGTTATTACAAATAAGACTGCTATGAATGTCCTTGTTGTGTGGTGGAGCATTTTTAAGGTATATTCCAAGGAGAGGAATAGCTGGGTCTTGAGGTATCCCTATTCCTAGTTTTCTGAGAAAGTGCCAGATTGACTTCCAAAGTGGTTGTACATGTTTGCAGTCCCACCAGCAATGGAGTGTTCCCCTTTCTCCACATCCTGGCCAGCATGTGTTGTCACTGGAGGTTTTGATCTTAGTCATTCTGATGGGTGTAAGATGGAATCTCAGAGTCGTTTTGATTTGCATTTCTCTGATAACTAGGAACATTGAGCAGTTCTTTAAGTGTTTTTCAGCCTTTCAATATTCCTCTGTTGAGAACGCTCTGTTTAATTCTGAGCCCCATTTCTTAATTGGGTTATTTGGTTTGGTGGTGTTTAATTTCTTGAGCTCTTTGTATATTTTAGATATTAGTCCTTGGTCAGAAGTAGGGTTGGTGAAGATCTTTTTGGGCCTGGCTTTTTTGAAGAAAGGTCCAATACCTTCTTCCTGCATCAGAGTTTCCACTTCTTGGTACCGACTTCATTATATAATGGAGAAAAAGAACTAGAAAATGAACATTTCTGAACATTCCTCAGAGTAAACTGTAATTCATAGAAGAGCAATTAAACCCATATTCTTAAATTATTAACTTATTTCAAATTTGAAAATAGAGCAGCAAACCCCCAGCAATTTTGCAAATATAGATCCTATGAGAAATTTTTTACGATCCAAGCTTATTATTTGAAATGATAGTTGTTCATAACAAAAATACAATTTTAAAAGGTCAAACTGGATGAGAATTAAACTCTAAAGTTCATCTTATTCTTGTTCACATATAATGGTAAAAACTAAAATAAGAATAAACGCACTTACAATAA